>NW_026599592.1:3927500-3970000 GCF_023634155.1 Falco peregrinus | reverse complement strand
ACTCTAAACCTCAGTTGTGCATGGCATGTACCTAACCCTAACCCTAACCCTAACCCTAACCCTAACCCTAACCCTAACCCTAACCCTAACCCTAACCCTAACCCTAATCCTGACCCTAAGAGGCCTAACCCTAGACGGAATTCAAAACCTCAGCTGTGCATGGCATGTGCCTAACCCTAACCCTAACCCTAACCCTAACCCTAACCCTAAAAGACCTAACCCTAAACGGAACTCTAAACCTCAGCTGTGCATGGAATGTACCTAACCCTAACCCTAACCCTAACCCTAACCCTAACCCTAAGAGACCTAACCCTAAACGGAACTCAAAACCTCAGCTCTGCTTGGCATGTACCTAACCCTAACCCTAACCCTAACCCTAACCCTAATCCTAACCCTAACCCTAACCCTAACCCTAATCATGACACTAAGAGGCTTAACCCTAAACGGAACTCAACCTCAGCTGTGCATGGCAGGTACATAACCCTAACCCTAACCCTAACCCTAACCCTAACCTTAAGAGACCTAACCCTAACCGGAACTCTAAACCTACAGCTGTGCATGGCATGTACCTAACCCTAACCCTAACCCTAACCCTAACCCTAACCCTAACCCTAACCCTAACCCTAACCTTAAAAGACCTAACCCTAACCGGAACTCTAAACCTACAGCTGTGCATGGCATGTACCTAACCCTAACCCTAACCCTAACCCTAACCCTAACCCTAACCCTTACCTTAACCCTAGCCCTAAGAGACCTAACCCTAAACGGAACTCAAAACCTCAGCTGTGCATGGCATGTACCTAACCCTAACCCTAACCCTAACCCTAACCCTAACCCTAAGAGACCTAACCCTAAACGGAACTCTAAACCTCAGCTGTGCATGGCATGTACATAACCCTAAACCTAACCCTAACCCTAACCCTAACCCTAACCCTAACCCTAACCCTAACCCTAAGAGACCTAACCCTAAACGGAACTCTAAACCTCAGTTGTGCATGGCATGTACCTAACCCTAACCCTAACCCTAACCCTAACCCTAACCCTAACCCTAATCCTAACCCTAACCCTAACCCTAATCCTGACCCTAAGAGGCCTAACCCTAGACGGAACTCTAAACCTCAGCTCTGCATGGCATGTACATAACCCTAACCCTAACCCTAACCCTAACCCTAACCCTAACCCTAACCCTAACCCTAACCCGCACCCTAACCCTAAAACTGACCCTGAGAGAGCTAACCCTAAATGGAACTCTAAACCTACAGCTGTGCATGGCATGTACCTAACCCTAACCCTAACCCTAACCCTAACCCTAACCCTAACACTAACCCTAACCCTAACCCTAAGAGACCTAACCCTAAACGGAACTCTAAACCTCAGTTGTGCATGGCATGTACCTAACCCTAACCCTAACCCTAACCCTAACCCTAACCCTAACCCTAACCCTAACCCTAACCCTAATCCTGACCCTAAGAGGCCTAACCCTAGACGGAATTCAAAACCTCAGCTGTGCATGGCATGTGCCTAACCCTAACCCTAACCCTAACCCTAACCCTAACCCTAAAAGACCTAACCCTAAACGGAACTCTAAACCTCAGCTGTGCATGGAATGTACCTAACCCTAACCCTAACCCTAACCCTAACCCTAAGAGACCTAACCCTAAACGGAACTCAAAACCTCAGCTCTGCTTGGCATGTACCTAACCCTAACCCTAACCCTAACCCTAACCCTAACCCTAACCCTAACCCTAACCCTAACCCTAACCCTAATCATGACACTAAGAGGCTTAACCCTAAACGGAACTCAACCTCAGCTGTGCATGGCAGGTACATAACCCTAACCCTAACCCTAACCCTAACCCTAACCTTAAGAGACCTAACCCTAAATGGAACTCAAAACCTCATCTGTGCTTGGCATGTACCTAACCCTAACCCTAACCCTAACCCTAACCCTAACCCTAACCCTAACCCTAAGCCTAAGAGACCTAACACTAAACGGAGCTCAAAACCTCAGCTGTGCATGGCACGTACCTAATCCTAACCCTAACCCTAACCCTAACCCTAACCCTAACCCTAACCCTAACCCTAACCCTAACCCTAACCCTAACCTTAAAAGACCTAACCCTAAACGGAACTCTAAACCTACAGCTGTGCATGGCATGTACCTAACCCTAACCCTAACCCTAACCCTAACCCTAACCCTAACCCTTACCTTAACCCTAGCCCTAAGAGACCTAACCCTAAACGGAACTCAAAACCTCAGCTGTGCATGGCATGTACCTAACCCTAACCCTAACCCTAACCCTAACCCTAACCCTAAGAGACCTAACCCTAAACGGAACTCTAAACCTCAGCTGTGCATGGCATGTACATAACCCTAACCCTAACCCTAACCCTAACCCTAACCCTAACCCTAACCCTAACCCTAACCCTAAGAGACCTAACCCTAAACGGAACTCTAAACCTCAGTTGTGCATGGCATGTACCTAACCCTAACCCTAACCCTAACCCTAACCCTAACCCTAACCCTAATCCTAACCCTAACCCTAACCCTAATCCTGACCCTAAGAGGCCTAACCCTAGACGGAACTCTAAACCTCAGCTGTGCATGGCATGTGCCTAACCCTAACCCTAACCCTAACCCTAACCCTAACCCTAAAAGACCTATCCCTAAACGGAACTCTAAACCTCAGCTGTGCATGTCATGTACATAACCCTAACCCTAACCCTAACCCTAACCCTAACCTTAAGAGACCTAACCCTAAGTGGAACTCAAAACCTCATCTGTGCTTGGCATGTACCTAACCCTAACCCTAACCCTAACCCTAACCCTAACCCTAACCCTAACCCTAACCCTAACCCTAAGAGACCTAACACTAAACGGAGCTCAAAACCTCAGCTGTGCATGGCACGTACCTAATCCTAACCCTAACCCTAACCCTAACCCTAACCCTAACCCTAACCCTAACCCTAACCCTAACCCTAACCCTAACCCTAACCTTAAAAGACCTAACCCTAAACGGAACTCTAAACCTACAGCTGTGCATGGCATGTACCTAACCCTAACCCTAACCCTAACCCTAACCCTTACCTTAACCCTAACCCTAAGAGACCTAACCCTAAACGGAACTCAAAACCTCAGCTGTGCATGGCATGTACCTAACCCTAACCCTAACCCTAACCCTAACCCTAACCCTAACCCTAAGAGACCTAACCCTAAACGGAACTCTAAACCTCAGCTGTGCATGGCATGTACATAACCCTAACCCTAACCCTAACCCTAACCCTAACCCTAACCCTAACCCTAACCCTAACCCTAACCCTAACCCTAACCCGCACCCTAACCCTAAAACTGACCCTGAGAGAGCTAACCCTAAATGGAACTCTAAACCTACAGCTGTGCATGGCATGTACCTAACCCTAACCCTAACCCTAACCCTAACCCTAACCCTAACCCTAATCCTAACCCTAACCCTAACCCTAATCCTGACCCTAAGAGGCCTAACCCTAGACGGAACTCTAAACCTCAGCTCTGCATGGCATGTACATAACCCTAACCCTAACCCTAACCCTAACCCTAACCCTAACCCTAACCCGCACCCTAACCCTAAAACTGACCCTGAGAGAGCTAACCCTAAATGGAACTCTAAACCTACAGCTGTGCATGGCATGTACCTAACCCTAACCCTAACCCTAACCCTAACCCTAACCCTAACCCTAACCCTAACCCTAACCCTAACCCTAACCCTAACCCTAAGAGACCTAACCCTAAACGGAACTCAAAACCTCAGCTGTGCATGGCATGTACCTAACCCTAACCCTAACCCTAACCCTAACCCTAACCCTAACCCTAACCCTAACCCTAACCCTAACCCTAACCCTAATCCTGACCCTAAGAGGCCTAACCCTAGACGGAATTCAAAACCTCAGCTGTGCATGGCATGTGCCTAACCCTAACCCTAACCCTAACCCTAACCCTAACCCTAAAAGACCTAACCCTAAACGGAACTCTAAACCTCAGCTGTGCATGGAATGTACCTAACCCTAACCCTAACCCTAACCCTAACCCTAACCCTAAGAGACCTAACCCTAAACGGAACTCAAAACCTCAGCTCTGCTTGGCATGTACCTAACCCTAACCCTAACCCTAACCCTAACCCTAACCCTAACCCTAACCCTAACCCTAACCCTAACCCTAATCATGACTCTAAGAGGCTTAACCCTAAACGGAACTCAACCTCAGCTGTGCATGGCAGGTACATAACCATAATCCTAGCCCTAACCCTAACCCTAACCCTAACCCTAACCCTAACCCTAACCCTAACCCTAACCCTAACCCTAACCCTAAGAGACCTAACCCTAAACGGAACTCAAAACCTCAGCTGTGCATGGCATATACCTAACCCTAACCCTAACCCTAACCCTAACCCTAACCCTAACCCTAAAAGACCTATCCCTAAACGGAACTCTAAACCTCAGCTGTGCATGTCATGTACATAACCCTAACCCTAACCCTAACCCTAACCCTAACCCTAACCTTAAGAGACCTAACCCTAAATGGAACTCAAAACCTCATCTGTGCTTGGCATGTACCTAACCCTAACCCTAACCCTAACCCTAACCCTAACCCTAACTCTAACCCTAACCCTAACCCTAACCCTAACCCTAACCCTAAGAGACCTAACACTAAACGGAGCTCAAAACCTCAGCTGTGCATGGCACGTACCTAATCCTAACCCTAACCCTAACCCTAACCCTAACCCTAACCCTAACCCTAACCCTAACCCTAACCCTAACCCTAACCCTAACCTTAAAAGACCTAACCCTAAACGGACCTCTAAACCTACAGCTGTGCATGGCATGTACCTAACCCTAACCCTAACCCTAACCCTAACCCTAACCCTAACCCTTACCTTAACCCTAACCCTAAGAGACCTAACCCTAAACGGAACTCAAAACCTCAGCTGTGCATGGCATGTACCTAACCCTAACCCTAACCCTAACCCTAACCCTAACCCTAAGAGACCTAACCCTAAACGGAACTCTAAACCTCAGCTGTGCATGGCATGTACATAACCCTAACCCTAACCCTAACCCTAACCCTAACCCTAACCCTAACCCTAACCCTAACCCTAACCCTAACCCTAACCCTAACCCGCACCCTAACCCTAAAACTGACCCTGAGAGAGCTAACCCTAAATGGAACTCTAAACCTACAGCTGTGCATGGCATGTACCTAACCCTAACCCTAACCGTAACCCAAACCCTAACCGTAACCCTAACCCTAACCCTAACTCTAACCCTAACCCTAAGAGACCTAACCCTAAACGGAACTCAAAACCTCAGCTGTGCATGGCATGTACCTAACCCTAAACCTAACCCTAACCCTAAGAGACCTAACCCTAAACGGAATTCAAAACCTCAGCAGTGCATGGCATGTGCCTAACCCTAACCCTAACCCTAACCCTAACCCTAACCCTAAAAGACCTAACCCTAAACGGAACTCTAAACCTCAGCTGTGCATGGAATGTACCTAACCCTAACCCTAACCCTAACCCTAACCCTAATCATGACACTAAGAGGCTTAACCCTAAACGGAACTCAACCTCAGCTGTGCATGGCAGGTACATAACCATCATCCTAGCCCTAACCCTAACCCTAACCCTAACCCTAACCCTAACCCTAACCCTAACCCTAACCCTAAGAGACCTAACCCTAAACGGAACTCAAAACCTCAGCTGTGCATGGCATGTACCTAACCCTAACCCTAACCCTAACCCTAACCCTAACCTTAAGAGACCTAACCCTAAATGGAACTCAAAACCTCATCTGTGCTTGGCATGTACCTAACCCTAACCCTAACCCTAATCCTAAACCTAACCCTAACCCTAACCCTAAAAGACCTATCCCTAAACGGAACTCTAAACCTCAGCTGTGCATGGCATGTACATAACCCTAACCCTAACCCTAACCCTAACCCTAACCTTAAGAGACCTAACCCTAAATGGAACTCATAACCTCATCTGTGCTTGGCATGTACCTAACCCTAACCCTAACCCTAACCCTAACCCTAACCCTAACCCTAACCCTAACCCTAACCCTAACCCTAATCATGACACTAAGAGGCTTAACCCTAAACGGAACTCAACCTCAGCTGTGCATGGCAGGTACATAACCATAATCCTAGCCCTAACCCTAACCCTAACCCTAACCCTAACCCTAACCCTAAGAGACCTAACCCTAAACGGAACTCAAAACCTCAGCTGTGCATGGCATATACCTAACCCTAACCCTAACCCTAACCCTAACCCTAACCCTAACCCTAAAAGACCTATCCCTAAACGGAACTCTAAACCTCAGCTGTGCATGTCATGTACATAACCCTAACCCTAACCCTAACCCTAACCCTAACCTTAAGAGACCTAACCCTAAATGGAACTCAAAACCTCATCTGTGCTTGGCATGTACCTAACCCTAACCCTAACCCTAACCCTAACCCTAACCCTAACCCTAACCCTAACCCTAACCCTAAGCCTAAGAGACCTAACACTAAACGGAGCTCAAAACCTCAGCTGTGCATGGCACGTACCTAATCCTAACCCTAACCCTAACCCTAACCCTAACCCTAACCCTAACCCTAACCCTAGCCCTAACCCTAACCCTAACCCTAACCTTAAAAGACCTAACCCTAAACGGAACTCTAAACCTACAGCTGTGCATGGCATGTACCTAACCCTAACCCTAACCCTAACCCTAACCCTAACCCTAACCCTAACCCTTACCTTAACCCTAGCCCTAAGAGACCTAACCCTAAACGGAACTCAAAACCTCAGTTGTGCATGGCATGTACCTAACCCTAACCCTAACCCTAACCCTAACCCTAACCCTAACCCTAATCCTGACCCTAAGAGGCCTAACCCTAGACGGAATTCAAAACCTCAGCTGTGCATGGCATGTGCCTAACCCTAACCCTAACCCTAACCCTAACCCTAACCCTAAAAGACCTAACCCTAAACGGAACTCTAAACCTCAGCTGTGCATGGAATGTACCTAACCCTAACCCTAACCCTAACCCTAACCCTAACCCTAAGAGACCTAACCCTAAACGGAACTCAAAACCTCAGCTCTGCTTGGCATGTACCTAACCCTAACCCTAACCCTAACCCTAACCCTAACCCTAACCCTAACCCTAACCCTAACCCTAACCCTAACCCTAATCATGACTCTAAGAGGCTTAACCCTAAACGGAACTCAACCTCAGCTGTGCATGGCAGGTACATAACCATAATCCTAGCCCTAACCCTAACCCTAACCCTAACCCTAACCCTAACCCTAACCCTAACCCTAACCCTAACCCTAACCCTAAGAGACCTAACCCTAAACGGAACTCAAAACCTCAGCTGTGCATGGCATATACCTAACCCTAACCCTAACCCTAACCCTAACCCTAACCCTAACCCTAACCCTAAAAGACCTATCCCTAAACGGAACTCTAAACCTCAGCTGTGCATGTCATGTACATAACCCTAACCCTAACCCTAACCCTAACCCTAACCCTAACCTTAAGAGACCTAACCCTAAATGGAACTCAAAACCTCATCTGTGCTTGGCATGTACCTAACCCTAACCCTAACCCTAACCCTAACCCTAACTCTAACTCTAACCCTAACCCTAACCCTAACCCTAACCCTAACCCTAAGAGACCTAACACTAAACGGAGCTCAAAACCTCAGTTGTGCATGGCACGTACCTAATCCTAACCCTAACCCTAACCCTAACCCTAACCCTAACCCTAACCCTAACCCTAACCCTAACCCTAACCTTAAAAGACCTAACCCTAAACGGAACTCTAAACCTACAGCTGTGCATGGCATGTACCTAACCCTAACCCTAACCCTAACCCTAACCCTAACCCTAACCCTAACCCTTACCTTAACCCTAACCCTAAGAGACCTAACCCTAAACGGAACTCAAAACCTCAGCTGTGCATGGCATGTACCTAACCCTAACCCTAACCCTAACCCTAACCCTAACCCTAAGAGACCTAACCCTAAACGGAACTCTAAACCTCAGCTGTGCATGGCATGTACATAACCCTAACCCTAACCCTAACCCTAACCCTAACCCTAACCCTAACCCTAACCCTAACCCGCACCCTAACCCTAAAACTGACCCTGAGAGACCTAACCCTAAATGGAACTCTAAACCTACAGCTGTGCATGGCATGTACCTAACCCTAACCCTAACCGTAACCCTAACCCTAACCGTAACCCTAACCCTAACCCTAACTCTAACCCTAACCCTAAGAGACCTAACCCTAAACGGAACTCAAAACCTCAGCTGTGCATGGCATGTACCTAACCCTAAACCTAACCCTAACCCTAAGACACCTAACCCTAAACGGAATTCAAAACCTCAGCAGTGCATGGCATGTGCCTAACCCTAACCCTAACCCTAACCCTAACCCTAACCCTAAAAGACCTAACCCTAAACGGAACTCTAAACCTCAGCTGTGCATGGAATGTACCTAACCCTAACCCTAACCCTAACCCTAACCCTAATCATGACACTAAGAGGCTTAACCCTAAACGGAACTCAACCTCAGCTGTGCATGGCAGGTACATAACCATCATCCTAGCCCTAACCCTAACCCTAACCCTAACCCTAACCCTAACCCTAACCCTAACCCTAACCCTAAGAGACCTAACCCTAAACGGAACTCAAAACCTCAGCTGTGCATGGCATGTACCTAACCCTAACCCTAACCCTAACCCTAACCCTAACCTTAAGAGACCTAACCCTAAATGGAACTCAAAACCTCATCTGTGCTTGGCATGTACCTAACCCTAACCCTAACCCTAATCCTAAACCTAACCCTAACCCTAACCCTAATCCTAAACCTAACCCTAACCCTAACCCTAACCCTAACCCTAACCCTAACCCTAACCCTAACCCTAACCCTAACCCTAACCCTAACCTTAAAAGACCTAACCCTAACCGGAACTCTAAACCTCAGCTGTGCATGGCATATACCTAACCCTAACCCTAACCCTAACCCTAACCCTAACCCTAAAAGACCTATCCCTAAACGGAACTCTAAACCTCAGCTGTGCATGGCATGTACATAACCCTAACCCTAACCCTAACCCTAACCCTAACCTTAAGAGACCTAACCCTAAATGGAACTCATAACCTCATCTGTGCTTGGCATGTACCTAACCCTAACCCTAACCCTAACCCTAACCCTAACCCTAACCCTAACCCTAACCCTAATCATGACACTAAGAGGCTTAACCCTAAACGGAACTCAACCTCAGCTGTGCATGGCAGGTACATAACCATAATCCTAGCCCTAACCCTAACCCTAACCCTAACCCTAACCCTAACCCTAACCCTAAGAGACCTAACCCTAAACGGAACTCAAAACCTCAGCTGTGCATGGCATATACCTAACCCTAACCCTAACCCTAACCCTAACCCTAACCCTAACCCTAAAAGACCTATCCCTAAACGGAACTCTAAACCTCAGCTGTGCATGTCATGTACATAACCCTAACCCTAACCCTAACCCTAACCCTAACCTTAAGAGACCTAACCCTAAATGGAACTCAAAACCTCATCTGTGCTTGGCATGTACCTAACCCTAACCCTAACCCTAACCCTAACCCTAACCCTAACCCTAACCCTAACCCTAACCCTAAGCCTAAGAGACCTAACACTAAACGGAGCTCAAAACCTCAGCTGTGCATGGCACGTACCTAATCCTAACCCTAACCCTAACCCTAACCCTAACCCTAACCCTAACCCTAGCCCTAACCCTAACCCTAACCCTAACCTTAAAAGACCTAACCCTAAACGGAACTCTAAACCTACAGCTGTGCATGGCATGTACCTAACCCTAACCCTAACCCTAACCCTAACCCTAACCCTAACCCTAACCCTTACCTTAACCCTAGCCCTAAGAGACCTAACCCTAAACGGAACTCAAAACCTCAGTTGTGCATGGCATGTACCTAACCCTAACCCTAACCCTAACCCTAACCCTAACCCTAACCCTAATCCTAACCCTAACCCTAACCCTAATCCTGACCCTAAGAGGCCTAACCCTAGACGGAACTCTAAACCTCAGCTCTGCATGGCATGTACATAACCCTAACCCTAACCCTAACCCTAACCCTAACCCTAACCCTAACCCTAACCCGCACCCTAACCCTAAAACTGACCCTGAGAGAGCTAACCCTAAATGGAACTCTAAACCTACAGCTGTGCATGGCATGTACCTAACCCTAACCCTAACCCTAACCCTAACCCTAACCCTAACCCTAACACTAACCCTAACCCTAACCCTAAGAGACCTAACCCTAAACGGAACTCTAAACCTCAGTTGTGCATGGCATGTACCTAACCCTAACCCTAACCCTAACCCTAACCCTAACCCTAACCCTAACCCTAACCCTAACCCTAATCCTGACCCTAAGAGGCCTAACCCTAGACGGAATTCAAAACCTCAGCTGTGCATGGCATGTGCTTAACCCTAACCCTAACCCTAACCCTAACCCTAACCCTAAAAGACCTAACCCTAAACGGAACTCTAAACCTCAGCTGTGCATGGAATGTACCTAACCCTAACCCTAACCCTAACCCTAACCCTAACCCTAAGCCTAAGAGACCTAACACTAAACGGAGCTCAAAACCTCAGCTGTGCATGGCACGTACCTAATCCTAACCCTAACCCTAACCCTAACCCTAACCCTAAGCCTAAGAGACCTAACACTAAACGGAGCTCAAAACCTCAGCTGTGCATGGCACGTACCTAATCCTAACCCTAACCCTAACCCTAACCCTAACCCTAACCCTAACCCTAGCCCTAACCCTAACCCTAACCCTAACCTTAAAAGACCTAACCCTAAACGGAACTCTAAACCTACAGCTGTGCATGGCATGTACCTAACCCTAACCCTAACCCTAACCCTAACCCTAACCCTAACCCTAACCCTTACCTTAACCCTAGCCCTAAGAGACCTAACCCTAAACGGAACTCAAAACCTCAGTTGTGCATGGCATGTACCTAACCCTAACCCTAACCCTAACCCTAACCCTAACCCTAACCCTAACCCTAATCCTAACCCTAACCCTAACCCTAATCCTGACCCTAAGAGGCCTAACCCTAGACGGAACTCTAAACCTCAGCTCTGCATGGCATGTACATAACCCTAACCCTAACCCTAACCCTAACCCTAACCCTAACCCTAACCCTAACCCGCACCCTAACCCTAAAACTGACCCTGAGAGAGCTAACCCTAAATGGAACTCTAAACCTACAGCTGTGCATGGCATGTACCTAACCCTAACCCTAACCCTAACCCTAACCCTAACCCTAACCCTAACACTAACCCTAACCCTAACCCTAAGAGACCTAACCCTAAACGGAACTCTAAACCTCAGTTGTGCATGGCATGTACCTAACCCTAACCCTAACCCTAACCCTAACCCTAACCCTAACCCTAACCCTAACCCTAACCCTAATCCTGACCCTAAGAGGCCTAACCCTAGACGGAATTCAAAACCTCAGCTGTGCATGGCATGTGCCTAACCCTAACCCTAACCCTAACCCTAACCCTAACCCTAAAAGACCTAACCCTAAACGGAACTCTAAACCTCAGCTGTGCATGGAATGTACCTAACCCTAACCCTAACCCTAACCCTAACCCTAACCCTAAGAGACCTAACCCTAAACGGAACTCAAAACCTCAGCTCTGCTTGGCATGTACCTAACCCTAACCCTAACCCTAACCCTAACCCTAACCCTAACCCTAACCCTAACCCTAACCCTAATCATGACACTAACAGGCTTAACCCTAAACGGAACTCAACCTCAGCTGTGCATGGCAGGTACATAACCCTAACCCTAACCCTAACCCTAACCCTAACCTTAAGAGACCTAACCCTAAATGGAACTCAAAACCTCATCTGTGCTTGGCATGTACCTAACCCTAACCCTAACCCTAACCGTAACCCTAACCCTAACCCTAACCCTAAGCCTAAGAGACCTAACACTAAACGGAGCTCAAAACCTCAGCTGTGCATGGCACGTACCTAATCCTAACCCTAACCCTAACCCTAACCCTAACCCTAACCCTAACCCTAACCCTAACCCTAACCCTAACCCTAACCTTAAAAGACCTAACCCTAACCGGAACTCTAAACCTACAGCTGTGCATGGCATGTACCTAACCCTAACCCTAACCCTAACCCTAACCCTAACCCTAACCCTTACCTTAACCCTAGCCCTAAGAGACCTAACCCTAAACGGAACTCAAAACCTCAGCTGTGCATGGCATGTACCTAACCCTAACCCTAACCCTAACCCTAACCCTAACCCTAACCCTAACCCTAAGAGACCTAACCCTAAACGGAACTCTAAACCTCAGCTGTGCATGGCATGTACATAACCCTAACCCTAACCCTAACCCTAACCCTAACCCTAACCCTAACCCTAACCCTAACCCTAACCCTAAGAGACCTAACCCTAAACGGAACTCTAAACCTCAGTTGTGCATGGCATGTACGTAACCCTAACCCTAACCCTAACCCTAACCCTAACCCTAACCCTAATCCTAACCCTAACCCTAACCCTAATCCTGACCCTAAGAGGCCTAACCCTAGACGGAACTCTAAACCTCAGCTCTGCATGGCATGTACATAACCCTAACCCTAACCCTAACCCTAACCCTAACCCTAACCCTAACCCTAACCCGCACCCTAACCCTAAAACTGACCCTGAGAGAGCTAACCCTAAATGGAACTCTAAACCTACAGCTGTGCATGGCATGTACCTAACCCTAACCCTAACCCTAACCCTAACCCTAACCCTAACCCTAAACTAACCCTAACCCTAACCCTAAGAGACCTAACCCTAAACGGAACTCTAAACCTCAGTTGTGCATGGCATGTACCTAACCCTAACCCTAACCCTAACCCTAACCCTAACCCTAACCCTAACCCTAATCCTGACCCTAAGAGGCCTAACCCTAGACAGAATTCAAAACCTCAGCTGTGCATGGCATGTGCCTAACCCTAACCCTAACCCTAACCCTAACCCTAACCCTAAAAGACCTATCCCTAAACGGAACTCTAAACCTCAGCTGTGCATGTCATGTACATAACCCTAACCCTAACCCTAACCCTAACCCTAACCTTAAGAGACCTAACCCTAAATGGAACTCAAAACCTCATCTGTGCTTGGCATGTACCTAACCCTAACCCTAACCCTAACCCTAACCCTAACCCTAACCCTAACCCTAACCCTAACCCTAACCTTAAAAGACCTAACCCTAAACGGAACTCTAAACCTACAGCTGTGCATAGCATGTACCTAACCCTAACCCTAACCCTAACCCTTACCTTAACCCTAACCCTAAGAGACCTAACCCTAAACGGAACTCAAAACCTCAGCTGTGCATGGCATGTACCTAACCCTAACCCTAACCCTAACCCTAACCCTAACCCTAAGAGACCTAACCCTAAACGGAACTCTAAACCTCAGCTGTGCATGGCATGTACATAACCCTAACCCTAACCCTAACCCTAACCCTAACCCTAACCCTAACCCTAACCCTAACCCTAACCCTAACCCTAACCCTAACCCGCACCCTAACCCTAAAACTGACCCTGAGAGAGCTAACCCTAAATGGAACTCTAAACCTACAGCTGTGCATGGCATGTACCTAACCCTAACCCTAACCCTAACCCTAACCCTAACCCTAACCCTAATCCTAACCCTAACCCTAACCCTAATCCTGACCCTAAGAGGCCTAACCCTAGACGGAACTCTAAACCTCAGCTCTGCATGGCATGTACATAACCCTAACCCTAACCCTAACCCTAACCCTAACCCTAACCCTAACCCGCACCCTAACCCTAAAACTGACCCTGAGAGAGCTAACCCTAAATGGAACTCTAAACCTACAGCTGTGCATGGCATGTACCTAACCCTAACCCTAACCCTAACCCTAACCCTAACCCTAACCCTAACCCTAACCCTAACCCTTACCTTAACCCTAACCCTAAGAGACCTAACCCTAAACGGAACTCAAAACCTCAGTTGTGCATGGCATGTACCTAACCCTAACCCTAACCCTAACCCTAACCCTAACCCTAACCCTAACCCTAATCCTAACCCTAACCCTAACCCTAATCCTGACCCTAAGAGGCCTAACCCTAGACGGAACTCTAAACCTCAGCTCTGCATGGCATGTACATAACCCTAACCCTAACCCTAACCCTAACCCTAACCCTAACCCTAACCCTAACCCTAACCCGCACCCTAACCCTAAAACTGACCCTGAGAGAGCTAACCCTAAATGGAACTCTAAACCTACAGCTGTGCATGGCATGTACCTAACCCTAACCCTAACCCTAACCCTAACCCTAACCCTAACCCTAACACTAACCCTAACCCTAACCCTAAGAGACCTAACCCTAAACGGAACTCTAAACCTCAGTTGTGCATGGCATGTACCTAACCCTAACCCTAACCCTAACCCTAACCCTAACCCTAACCCTAACCCTAACCCTAACCCTAATCCTGACCCTAAGAGGCCTAACCCTAGACGGAATTCAAAACCTCAGCTGTGCATGGCATGTGCCTAACCCTAACCCTAACCCTAACCCTAACCCTAACCCTAAAAGACCTAACCCTAAACGGAACTCTAAACCTCAGCTGTGCATGGAATGTACCTAACCCTAACCCTAACCCTAACCCTAACCCTAACCCTAAGAGACCTAACCCTAAACGGAACTCAAAACCTCAGCTCTGCTTGGCATGTACCTAACCCTAACCCTAACCCTAACCCTAACCCTAACCCTAACCCTAACCCTAACCCTAACCCTAATCATGACACTAACAGGCTTAACCCTAAACGGAACTCAACCTCAGCTGTGCATGGCAGGTACATAACCCTAACCCTAACCCTAACCCTAACCCTAACCTTAAGAGACCTAACCCTAAATGGAACTCAAAACCTCATCTGTGCTTGGCATGTACCTAACCCTAACCCTAACCCTAACCGTAACCCTAACCCTAACCCTAACCCTAAGCCTAAGAGACCTAACACTAAACGGAGCTCAAAACCTCAGCTGTGCATGGCACGTACCTAATCCTAACCCTAACCCTAACCCTAACCCTAACCCTAACCCTAACCCTAACCCTAACCCTAACCCTAACCCTAACCTTAAAAGACCTAACCCTAACCGGAACTCTAAACCTACAGCTGTGCATGGCATGTACCTAACCCTAACCCTAACCCTAACCCTAACCCTAACCCTAACCCTTACCTTAACCCTAGCCCTAAGAGACCTAACCCTAAACGGAACTCAAAACCTCAGCTGTGCATGGCATGTACCTAACCCTAACCCTAACCCTAACCCTAACCCTAACCCTAACCCTAACCCTAAGAGACCTAACCCTAAACGGAACTCTAAACCTCAGCTGTGCATGGCATGTACATAACCCTAACCCTAACCCTAACCCTAACCCTAACCCTAACCCTAACCCTAACCCTAACCCTAAGAGACCTAACCCTAAACGGAACTCTAAACCTCAGTTGTGCATGGCATGTACGTAACCCTAACCCTAACCCTAACCCTAACCCTAACCCTAACCCTAATCCTAACCCTAACCCTAACCCTAATCCTGACCCTAAGAGGCCTAACCCTAGACGGAACTCTAAACCTCAGCTCTGCATGGCATGTACATAACCCTAACCCTAACCCTAACCCTAACCCTAACCCTAACCCTAACCCTAACCCGCACCCTAACCCTAAAACTGACCCTGAGAGAGCTAACCCTAAATGGAACTCTAAACCTACAGCTGTGCATGGCATGTACCTAACCCTAACCCTAACCCTAACCCTAACCCTAACCCTAACCCTAAACTAACCCTAACCCTAACCCTAAGAGACCTAACCCTAAACGGAACTCTAAACCTCAGTTGTGCATGGCATGTACCTAACCCTAACCCTAACCCTAACCCTAACCCTAACCCTAACCCTAACCCTAATCCTGACCCTAAGAGGCCTAACCCTAGACAGAATTCAAAACCTCAGCTGTGCATGGCATGTGCCTAACCCTAACCCTAACCCTAACCCTAACCCTAACCCTAAAAGACCTATCCCTAAACGGAACTCTAAACCTCAGCTGTGCATGTCATGTACATAACCCTAACCCTAACCCTAACCCTAACCCTAACCTTAAGAGACCTAACCCTAAATGGAACTCAAAACCTCATCTGTGCTTGGCATGTACCTAACCCTAACCCTAACCCTAACCCTAACCCTAACCCTAACCCTAACCCTAACCCTAACCCTAACCTTAAAAGACCTAACCCTAAACGGAACTCTAAACCTACAGCTGTGCATAGCATGTACCTAACCCTAACCCTAACCCTAACCCTTACCTTAACCCTAACCCTAAGAGACCTAACCCTAAACGGAACTCAAAACCTCAGCTGTGCATGGCATGTACCTAACCCTAACCCTAACCCTAACCCTAACCCTAACCCTAAGAGACCTAACCCTAAACGGAACTCTAAACCTCAGCTGTGCATGGCATGTACATAACCCTAACCCTAACCCTAACCCTAACCCTAACCCTAACCCTAACCCTAACCCTAACCCTAACCCTAACCCTAACCCTAACCCGCACCCTAACCCTAAAACTGACCCTGAGAGAGCTAACCCTAAATGGAACTCTAAACCTACAGCTGTGCATGGCATGTACCTAACCCTAACCCTAACCCTAACCCTAACCCTAACCCTAACCCTAATCCTAACCCTAACCCTAACCCTAATCCTGACCCTAAGAGGCCTAACCCTAGACGGAACTCTAAACCTCAGCTCTGCATGGCATGTACATAACCCTAACCCTAACCCTAACCCTAACCCTAACCCTAACCCTAACCCGCACCCTAACCCTAAAACTGACCCTGAGAGAGCTAACCCTAAATGGAACTCTAAACCTACAGCTGTGCATGGCATGTACCTAACCCTAACCCTAACCCTAACCCTAACCCTAACCCTAACCCTAACCCTAACCCTAACCCTAACCCTAACCCTAACCCTAAGAGACCTAACCCTAAACGGAACTCTAAACCTCAGTTGTGCATGGCATGTGCCTAACCCTAACCCTAACCCTAACCCTAACCCTAACCCTAACCCTAACCCTAACCCTAACCCTAACCCTAACCCTAACCCTAATCCTGACCCTAAGAGGCCTAACCCTAGACGGAATTCAAAACCTCAGCTGTGCATGGCATGTGCCTAACCCTAACCCTAACCCTAACCCTAACCCTAACCCTAAAAGACCTAACCCTAAACGGAACTCTAAACCTCAGCTGTGCATGGAATGTACCTAACCCTAACCCTAACCCTAACCCTAACCCTAACCCTAAGAGACCTAACCCTAAACGGAACTCAAAACCTCAGCTCTGCTTGGCATGTACCTAACCCTAACCCTAACCCTAACCCTAACCCTAACCCTAACCCTAACCCTAACCCTAATCATGACTCTAAGAGGCTTAACCCTAAACGGAACTCAACCTCAGCTGTGCATGGCAGGTACATAACCATAATCCTAGCCCTAACCCTAACCCTAACCCTAACCCTAACCCTAACCCTAACCCTAACCCTAACCCTAACCCTAACCCTAAGAGACCTAACCCTAAACGGAACTCAAAACCTCAGCTGTGCATGGCATATACCTAACCCTAACCCTAACCCTAACCCTAAAAGACCTATCCCTAAACGGAACTCTAAACCTCAGCTGTGCATGTCATGTACATAACCCTAACCCTAACCCTAACCCTAACCCTAACCCTAACCTTAAGAGACCTAACCCTAAATGGAACTCAAAACCTCATCTGTGCTTGGCATGTACCTAACCCTAACCCTAACCCTAACCCTAACCCTAACCCTAACCCTAACCCTAACCCTAACCCTAACCCTAACCCTAAGAGACCTAACACTAAACGGAGCTCAAAACCTCAGCTGTGCATGGCACGTACCTAATCCTAACCCTAACCCTAACCCTAACCCTAACCCTAACCCTAACCCTAACCCTAACCCTAACCCTAACCTTAAAAGACCTAACCCTAAACGGAACTCTAAACCTACAGCTGTGCATGGCATGTACCTAACCCTAACCCTAACCCTAACCCTAACCCTAACCCTAACCCTTACCTTAACCCTAACCCTAAGAGACCTAACCCTAAACGGAACTCAAAACCTCAGCTGTGCATGGCATGTACCTAACCCTAACCCTAACCCTAACCCTAACCCTAACCCTAAGAGACCTAACCCTAAACGGAACTCTAAACCTCAGCTGTGCATGGCATGTACATAACCCTAACCCTAACCCTAACCCTAACCCTAACCCTAACCCTAACCCTAACCCTAACCCTAACCCTAACCCGCACCCTAACCCTAAAACTGACCCTGAGAGAGCTAACCCTAAATGGAACTCTAAACCTACAGCTGTGCATGGCATGTACCTAACCCTAACCCTAACCGTAACCCTAACCCTAACCGTAACCCTAACCCTAACCCTAACTCTAACCCTAACCCTAAGAGACCTAACCCTAAACGGAACTCAAAACCTCAGCTGTGCATGGCATGTACCTAACCCTAAACCTAACCCTAACCCTAAGAGACCTAACCCTAAACGGAATTCAAAACCTCAGCAGTGCATGGCATGTGCCTAACCCTAACCCTAACCCTAACCCTAACCCTAACCCTAAAAGACCTAACCCTAAACGGAACTCTAAACCTCAGCTGTGCATGGAATGTACCTAACCCTAACCCTAACCCTAACCCTAACCCTAATCATGACACTAAGAGGCTTAACCCTAAACGGAACTCAACCTCAGCTGTGCATGGCAGGTACATAACCATCATCCTAGCCCTAACCCTAACCCTAACCCTAACCCTAACCCTAACCCTAACCCTAACCCTAACCCTAAGAGACCTAACCCTAAACGGAACTCAAAACCTCAGCTGTGCATGGCATGTACCTAACCCTAACCCTAACCCTAACCCTAACCCTAACCTTAAGAGACCTAACCCTAAATGGAACTCAAAACCTCATCTGTGCTTGGCATGTACCTAACCCTAACCCTAACCCTAATCCTAAACCTAACCCTAACCCTAACCCTAATCCTAAACCTAACCCTAACCCTAACCCTAACCCTAACCCTAACCCTAACCCTAACCCTAACCCTAACCCTAACCCTAACCTTAAAAGACCTAACCCTAACCGGAACTCTAAACCTCAGCTGTGCATGGCATATACCTAACCCTAACCCTAACCCTAACCCTAACCCTAACCCTAACCCTAAAAGACCTATCCCTAAACGGAACTCTAAACCTCAGCTGTGCATGGCATGTACATAACCCTAACCCTAACCCTAACCCTAACCCTAACCTTAAGAGACCTAACCCTAAATGGAACTCAAAACCTCATCTGTGCTTGGCATGTACCTAACCCTAACCCTAACCCTAACCCTAACCCTAACCCTAACCCTAACCCTAACCCTAAGCCTAAGAGACCTAACACTAAACGGAGCTCAAAACCTCAGCTGTGCATGGCACGTACCTAATCCTAACCCTAACCCTAACCCTAACCCTAACCCTAACCCTAACCCTAACCCTAACCCTAACCCTAACCTTAAAAGACCTAACCCTAAACGGAACTCTAAACCTACAGCTGTGCATGGCATGTACCTAACCCTAACCCTAACCCTAACCCTAACCCTAACCCTAACCCTTACCTTAACCCTAGCCCTAAGAGACCTAACCCTAAACGGAACTCAAAACCTCAGCTGTGCATGGCATGTACCTAACCCTAACCCTAACCCTAACCCTAACCCTAACCCTAACCCTAAGAGACCTAACCCTAAACGGAACTCTAAACCTCAGTTGTGCATGGCATGTACCTAACCCTACCCCTAACCCTAACCCTAACCCTAACCCTAACCCTAACCCTAATCCTAACCCTAACCCTAACCCTAATCCTGACCCTAAGAGGCCTAACCCTAGACGGAACTCTAAACCTCAGCTCTGCATGGCATGTACATAACCCTAACCCTAACCCTAACCCTAACCCTAACCCTAACCCTAACCCTAACCCGCACCCTAACCCTAAAACTGACCCTGAGAGAGCTAACCCTAAATGGAACTCTAAACCTACAGCTGTGCATTGCATGTACCTAACCCTAACCCTAACCCTAACCCTAACCCTAACCCTAACCCTAACACTAACCCTAACCCTAACCCTAAGAGACCTAACCCTAAACGGAACTCTAAACCTCAGTTGTGCATGGCATGTACCTAACCCTAACCCTAACCCTAACCCTAACCCTAACCCTAACCCTAACCCTAACCCTAACCCTAACCCTAATCCTGACCCTAAGAGGCCTAACCCTAGACGGAATTCAAAACCTCAGCTGTGCATGGCATGTGCCTAACCCTAACCCTAACCCTAACCCTAACCCTAACCCTAACCCTAAAAGACCTAACCCTAAACGGAACTCTAAACCTCAGCTGTGCATGGAATGTACCTAACCCTAACCCTAACCCTAACCCTAACCCTAACCCTAAGAGACCTAACCCTAAACGGAACTCAAAACCTCAGCTCTGCTTGGCATGTACCTAACCCTAACCCTAACCCTAACCCTAACCCTAACCCTAACCCTAACCCTAACCCTAACCCTAACCCTAATCATGACACTAAGAGGCTTAACCCTAAACGGAACTCAACCTCAGCTGTGCATGGCAGGTACATAACCATAATCCTAGCCCTAACCCTAACCCTAACCCTAACCCTAACCCTAACCCTAACCCTAACCCTAAGAGACCTAACCCTAAACGGAACTCAAAACCTCAGCTGTGCATGGCATATACCTAACCCTAACCCTAACCCTAACCCTAACCCTAACCCTAACCCTAAAAGACCTATCCCTAAACGGAACTCTAAACCTCAGCTGTGCATGTCATGTACATAATCCTAACCCTAACCCTAACCCTAACCCTAACCTTAAGAGACCTAACCCTAAATGGAACTCAAAACCTCATCTGTGCTTGGCATGTACCTAACCCTAACCCTAACCCTAACCCTAACCCTAACCCTAACCCTAACCCTAACCCTAAGAGACCTAACACTAAACGGAGCTCAAAACCTCAGCTGTGCATGGCACGTACCTAATCCTAACCCTAACCCTAACCCTAACCCTAACCCTAACCCTAACCCTAACCCTAACCCTAACGCTAACCCTAACCTTAAAAGACCTAACCCTAAACGGAACTCTAAACCTACAGCTGTGCATGGCATGTACCTAACCCTAACCCTAACCCTAACCCTAACCCTAACCCTAACCCTTACCTTAACCCTAACCCTAAGAGACCTAACCCTAAACGGAACTCAAAACCTCAGCTGTGCATGGCATGTACCTAACCCTAACCCTAACCCTAACCCTAACCCTAACCCTAAGAGACCTAACCCTAAACGGAACTCTAAACCTCAGCTGTGCATGGCATGTACATAACCCTAACCCTAACCCTAACCCTAACCCTAACCCTAACCCGCACCCTAACCCTAAAACTGACCCTGAGAGAGCTAACCCTAAATGGAACTCTAAACCTACAGCTGTGCATGGCATGTACCTAACCCTAACCCTAACCCTAACCCTAACCCTAACCCTAACCCTAACCCTAATCCTAACCCTAACCCTAACCCTAATCCTGACCCTAAGAGGCCTAACCCTAGACGGAACTCTAAACCTCAGCTGTGCATGGCATGTACATAACCCTAACCCTAACCCTAACCCTAACCCTAACCCTAACCCTAACCCTAACCCGCACCCTAACCCTAAAACTGACCCTGAGAGAGCTAACCCTAAATGGAACTCTAAACCTACAGCTGTGCATGGCATGTACCTAACCCTAACCCTAACCCTAACCCTAACCCTAACCCTAACCCTAACCCTAACCCTAACCCTAACCCTAACCCTAAGAGACCTAACCCTAAACGGAACTCTAAACCTCAGCTGTGCATGGCATGTACCTAACCCTAACCCTAACCCTAACCCTAACCCTAACCCTAACCCTAACCCTAACCCTAACCCTAACCCTAACCCTAATCCTGACCCTAAGAGGCCTAACCCTAGACGGAATTCAAAACCTCAGCTGTGCATGGCATGTGCCTAACCCTAACCCTAACCCTAACCCTAACCCTAACCCTAAAAGACCTAACCCTAAACCAAACTCTAAACCTCAGCTGTGCATGGAATGTACCTAACCCTAACCCTAACCCTAACCCTAACCCTAACCCTAACCCTAACCCTAAGAGACCTAAACCTAAACGGAACTCAAAACCTCAGCTCTGCTTGGCATGTACCTAACCCTAACCCTAACCCTAACCCTAACCCTAACCCTAACCCTAACCCTAATCATGACTCTAAGAGGCTTAACCCTAAACGGAACTCAACCTCAGCTGTGCATGGCAGGTACATAACCATAATCCTAGCCCTAACCCTAACCCTAACCCTAACCCTAACCCTAACCCTAACCCTAACCCTAACCCTAAGAGACCTAACCCTAAACGGAACTCAAAACCTCAGCTGTGCATGGCGTATACCTAACCCTAACCCTAACCCTAACCCTAACCCTATCCCTAACCCTAAAAGACCTATCCCTAAACGGAACTCTAAACCTCAGCTGTGCATGTCATGTACATAACCCTAACCCTAACTCTAACCCTAACCCTAACCCTAACCCTAACCCTAACCCTAACCCTAACCCTAATAGACCTAACCCTAAATGGAACTCAAAACCTCATCTGTGCTTGGCATGTACCTAACCCTAACCCTAACCCTAACCCTAACCCTAACCCTAACCCTAACCCTAACCCTAACCCTAACCCTAACCCTAACCCTAACCCTAAGAGACCTAACACTAAACGGAGCTCAAAACCTCAGCTGTGCATGGCACGTACCTAATCCTAACCCTAACCCTAACCCTAACCCTAACCCTAACCCTAACCCTAACCCTAACCCTAACCCTAACCCTAACCCTAACCCTAACCTTAAAAGACCTAACCCTAAACGGAACTCTAAACCTACAGCTGTGCATGGCATGTACCTAACCCTAACCCTAACCCTAACCCTAACCCTAACCCTAACCCTAACACTAACCCTAACCCTAACCCTAAGAGACCTAACCCTAAACGGAACTCTAAACCTCAGTTGTGCATGGCATGTACCTAACCCTAACCCTAACCCTAACCCTAACCCTAACCCTAACCCTAACCCTAACCCTAACCCTAATCCTGACCCTAAGAGGCCTAACCCTAGACGGAATTCAAAACCTCAGCTGTGCATGGCATGTGCCTAACCCTAACCCTAACCCTAACCCTAACCCTAACCCTAACCCTAAAAGACCTGACCCTAAACGGAACTCTAAACCTCAGCTGTGCATGGAATGTACCTAACCCTAACCCTAACCCTAACCCTAACCCTAACCCTAAGAGACCTAACCCTAAACGGAACTCAAAACCTCAGCTCTGCTTGGCATGTACCTAACCCTAACCCTAACCCTAACCCTAACCCTAACCCTAACCCTAACCCTAACCCTAACCCTAACCCTAATCATGACACTAAGAGGCTTAACCCTAAACGGAACTCAACCTCAGCTGTGCATGGCAGGTACATAACCATAATCCTAGCCCTAACCCTAACCCTAACCCTAACCCTAACCCTAACCCTAACCCTAACCCTAAGAGACCTAACCCTAAACGGAACTCAGAACCTCAGCTGTGCATGGCATATACCTAACCCTAACCCTAACCCTAACCCTAACCCTAACCCTAACCCTAAAAGACCTATCCCTAAACGGAACTCTAAACCTCAGCTGTGCATGTCATGTACATAATCCTAACCCTAACCCTAACCCTAACCCTAACCTTAAGAGACCTAACCCTAAATGGAACTCAAAACCTCATCTGTGCTTGGCATGTACCTAACCCTAACCCTAACCCTAACCCTAACCCTAACCCTAACCCTAACCCTAACCCTAAGAGACCTAACACTAAACGGAGCTCAAAACCTCAGCTGTGCATGGCACGTACCTAATCCTAACCCTAACCCTAACCCTAACCCTAACCCTAACCCTAACCCTAACCCTAACCCTAACCCTAACGCTAACCCTAACCTTAAAAGACCTAACCCTAAACGGAACTCTAAACCTACAGCTGTGCATGGCATGTACCTAACCCTAACCCTAACCCTAACCCTAACCCTAACCCTAACCCTTACCTTAACCCTAACCCTAAGAGACCTAACCCTAAACGGAACTCAAAACCTCAGCTGTGCATGGCATGTACCTAACCCTAACCCTAACCCTAACCCTAACCCTAACCCTAAGAGACCTAACCCTAAACGGAACTCTAAACCTCAGCTGTGCATGGCATGTACATAACCCTAACCCTAACCCTAACCCTAACCCTAACCCTAACCCTAACCCTAACCCGCACCCTAACCCTAAAACTGACCCTGAGAGAGCTAACCCTAAATGGAACTCTAAACCTACAGCTGTGCATGGCATGTACCTAACCCTAACCCTAACCCTAACCCTAACCCTAACCCTAACCCTAACCCTAATCCTAACCCTAACCCTAACCCTAATCCTGACCCTAAGAGGCCTAACCCTAGACGGAACTCTAAACCTCAGCTCTGCATGGCATGTACATAACCCTAACCCTAACCCTAACCCTAACCCTAACCCTAACCCTAACCCGCACCCTAACCCTAAAACTGACCCTGAGAGAGCTAACCCTAAATGGAACTCTAAACCTACAGCTGTGCATGGCATGTACCTAACCCTAACCCTAACCCTAACCCTAACCCTAACCCTAACCCTAACCCTAACCCTAACCCTAACCCTAAGAGACCTAACCCTAAACGGAACTCTAAACCTCAGTTGTGCATGGCATGTACCTAACCCTAACCCTAACCCTAACCCTAACCCTAACCCTAACCCTAATCCTGACCCTAAGAGGCCTAACCCTAGACGGAATTCAAAACCTCAGCTGTGCATGGCATGTGCCTAACCCTAACCCTAACCCTAACCCTAACCCTAACCCTAAAAGACCTAACCCTAAACCAAACTCTAAACCTCAGCTGTGCATGGAATGTACCTAACCCTAACCCTAACCCTAACCCTAACCCTAACCCTAACCCTAACCCTAACCCTAAGAGACCTAAACCTAAACGGAACTCAAAACCTCAGCTCTGCTTGGCATGTACCTAACCCTAACCCTAACCCTAACCCTAACCCTAACCCTAACCCTAACCCTAATCATGACTCTAAGAGGCTTAACCCTAAACGGAACTCAACCTCAGCTGTGCATGGCAGGTACATAACCATAATCCTAGCCCTAACCCTAACCCTAACCCTAACCCTAACCCTAACCCTAACCCTAACCCTAACCCTAAGAGACCTAACCCTAAACGGAACTCAAAACCTCAGCTGTGCATGGCGTATACCTAACCCTAACCCTAACCCTAACCCTAACCCTAACCCTAACCCTAAAAGACCTATCCCTAAACGGAACTCTAAACCTCAGCTGTGCATGTCATGTACATAACCCTAACCCTAACTCTAACCCTAACCCTAACCCTAACCTTAAGAGACCTAACCCTAAATGGAACTCAAAACCTCATCTGTGCTTGGCATGTACCTAACCCTAACCCTAACCCTAACCCTAACCCTAACCCTAACCCTAACCCTAACCCTAACCCTAAGAGACCTAACACTAAACGGAGCTCAAAACCTCAGCTGTGCATGGCACGTACCTAATCCTAACCCTAACCCTAACCCTAACCCTAACCCTAACCCTAACCCTAACCCTAACCCTAACCCTAACCCTAACCCTAACCCTAACCTTAAAAGACCTAACCCTAAACGGAACTCTAAACCTACAGCTGTGCATGGCATGTACCTAACCCTAACCCTAACCCTAACCCTAACCCTAACCCTAACCCTTACCTTAACCCTAACCCTAAGAGACCTAACCCTAAACGGAACTCAAAACCTCAGCTGTGCATGGCATGTACCTAACCCTAACCCTAACCCTAACCCTAACCCTAACCCTAACCCTAAGAGACCTAACCCTAAACGGAACTCTAAACCTCAGCTGTGCATGGCATGTACATAACCCTAACCCTAACCCTAACCCTAACCCTAACCCTAACCCTAACCCTAACCCTAACCCTAACCCTAACCCTAACCCGCACCCTAACCCTAAAACTGACCCTGAGAGAGCTAACCCTAAATGGAACTCTAAACCTACAGCTGTGCATGGCATGTACCTAACCCTAACCCTAACCGTAACCCTAACCCTAACCGTAACCCTAACCCTAACCCTAACTCTAACCCTAACCCTAAGAGACCTAACCCTAAACGGAACTCAAAACCTCAGCTGTGCATGGCATGTACCTAACCCTAAACCTAACCCTAACCCTAAGAGACCTAACCCTAAACGGAATTCAAAACCTCAGCAGTGCATGGCATGTGCCTAACCCTAACCCTAACCCTAACCCTAACCCTAACCCTAAAAGACCTAACCCTAAACGGAACTCTAAACCTCAGCTGTGCATGGAATGTACCTAACCCTAACCCTAACCCTAACCCTAACCCTAATCATGACACTAAGAGGCTTAACCCTAAACGGAACTCAACCTCAGCTGTGCATGGCAGGTACATAACCATCATCCTAGCCCTAACCCTAACCCTAACCCTAACCCTAACCCTAACCCTAACCCTAACCCTAACCCTAAGAGACCTAACCCTAAACGGAACTCAAAACCTCAGCTGTGCATGGCATGTACCTAACCCTAACCCTAACCCTAACCCTAACCCTAACCTTAAGAGACCTAACCCTAAATGGAACTCAAAACCTCATCTGTGCTTGGCATGTACCTAACCCTAACCCTAACCCTAATCCTAAACCTAACCCTAACCCTAACCCTAACCCTAACCCTAACCCTAACCCTAACCCTAAGAGACCTAACACTAAACGGAACTCAAAACCTCAGCTGTGCATGGCATGTACCTAATCCTAACCCTAACCCTAACCCTAACCCTAACCCTAACCCTAACCCTAACCCTAACCCTAACCCTAACCCTAACCCTAACCCTAACCTTAAAAGACCTAACCCTAACCGGAACTCTAAACCTCAGCTGTGCATGGCATATACCTAACCCTAACCCTAACCCTAACCCTAACCCTAACCCTAAAAGACCTATCCCTAAACGGAACTCTAAACCTCAGCTGTGCATGGCATGTACATAACCCTAACCCTAACCCTAACCCTAACCCTAACCTTAAGAGACCTAACCCTAAATGGAACTCATAACCTCACCTGTGCTTGGCATGTACCTAACCCTAACCCTAACCCTAACCCTAACCCTAACCCTAACCCTAACCCTAAACCTAACCCTAACCCTAACCCTAAGAGACCTAACACTAAACGGAGCTCAAAACCTCAGCTGTGCATGGCACGTACCTAATCCTAACCCTAACCCTAACCCTAACCCTAAAAATAACCCTAACCCTAACCCTAACCCTAACCTTAAAAGACCTAACCCTAAACGGAACTCTAAACCTACAGCTGTGCATGGCATGTACCTAACCCTAACCCTAACCCTAACCCTAACCCTAACCCTAACCCTTACCTTAACCTAAACCCTAAGAGACCTAACCCTAAACGGAACTCAAAACCTCAGCTGTGCATGGCATGTACCTAACCCTAACCCTAACCCTAACCCTAACCCTAACCCTAACCCTAAGAGACCTAACCCTAAACGGAACTCTAAACCTCAGCTGTGCATGGCATGTACATAACCCTAACCCTAACCCTAACCCTAACCCTAACCCTAACCCTAACCCTAACCCTAACCCTAAGAGACCTAACCCTACACGGAACTCTAAACCTCAGCTGTGCATGGCATGTTCCTAACCCTAACCCTAACCCTAACCCTAACCCTAACCCTAACCCTAACCCTAACCCTAACCCTAATCCTGACCCTAAGAGGCCTAACCCTAGACGAAATTCAAAACCTCAGCTGTGCATGGCATGTGCCTAACCCTAACCCTAACCCTAACCCTAACCCTAACCCTAAAAGACCTAACCCTGAACGGAACTCTAAACCTCAGCTGTGCATGGAATATACCTAACCCTAACCCTAACCCTAACCCTAACCCTAATCCTAAGAGACCTAACCCTAAACGGAACTCAAAACCTCAGCTCTGCTTGGCATGTACCTAACCCTAACCCTAACCCTAACCCTAACCCTAACCCTAACCCTAACCCTAACCCTAACCCTAACCCTAATCATGACACTAAGAGGCTTAATCCTAAACGGAACTCAACCTCAGCTGTGCATGGCAGGTACATAACCATAATCCTAGCCCTAACCCTAACCCTAACCCTAACCCTAACCCTAACCCTAACCTTAAGAGACCTAACCCTAAATGGAACTCAAAACCTCATCTGTGCTTGGCATGTACCTAACCCTAACCCTAACCCTAACCCTAACCCTAACCCTAACCCTAACCCTAACCCTAACCCTAAGAGACCTAACACTAAACGGAGCTCAAAACCTCAGCTGTGCATGGCACGTACCTAATCCTAACCCTAACCCTAACCCTAACCCTAACCCTAACCCTAACCCTAACCCTAACCCTAACCCTAACCCTAACCCTAACCCTAACCCTAACCCTAACCCTAACCTTAAAAGACCTAACCCTAAACGGAACTCTAAACCTACAGCTGTGCATGGCATGTACCTAACCCTAACCCTAACCCTAACCCTAACCCTAACCCTTACCTTAACCCTAACCCTAAGAGACCTAACCCTAAACGGAACTCAAAACCTCAGCTGTGCATGGCATGCACCTAACCCTAACCCTAACCCTAACCCTAACCCTAACCCTAAGAGACCTAACCCTAAACGGAACTCTAAACCTCAGCTGTGCATGGCATGTACATAACCCTAACCCTAACCCTAACCCTAACCCTAACCCTAACCCTAACCCTAACCCTAACCCGCACCCTAACCCTAAAACTGACCCTGAGAGAGCTAACCCTAAATGGAACTCTAAACCTACAGCTGTGCATGGCATGTACCTAACCCTAACCCTAACCGTAACCCTAACCCTAACCGTAACCCTAACCCTAACCCTAACTCTAACCCTAACCCTAAGAGACCTAACCCTAAACGGAACTCAAAACCTCAGCTGTGCATGGCATGTACCTAACCCTAAACCTAACCCTAACCCTAAGAGACCTAACCCTAAACGGAATTCAAAACCTCAGCAGTGCATGGCATGTGCCTAACCCTAACCCTAACCCTAACCCTAACCCTAACCCTAACCTTAAAAGACCTAACCCTAAACGGAACTCTAAACCTACAGCTGTGCATGGCATGTACCTAACCCTAACCCTAACCCTAACCCTAACCCTAACCCTAACCCTAAGAGACCTAACCCTACACGGAACTCTAAACCTCAGCTGTGCATGGCATGTTCCTAACCCTAACCCTAACCCTAACCCTAACCCTAACCCTAACCCTAACCCTAACCCTAACCCTAATCCTGACCCTAAGAGGCCTAACCCTAGACGGAATTCAAAACCTCAGCTGTGCATGGCATGTGCCTAACCCTAACCCTAACCCTAACCCTAACCCTAACCCTAAAAGACCTAACCCTAAACGGAACTCTAAACCTCAGCTGTGCATGGAATGTACCTAACCCTAACCCTAACCCTAACCCTAACCCTAATCCTAAGAGACCTAACCCTAAACGGAACTCAAAACCTCAGCTCTGCTTGGCATGTACCTAACCCTAACCCTAACCCTAACCCTAACCCTAACCCTAACCCTAACCCTAACCCTAACCCTAACCCTAACCCTAACCCTAATCATGACACTAAGAGGCTTAACCCTAAACGGAACTCAACCTCAGCTGTGCATGGCAGGTACATAACCATAATCCTAGCCCTAAACCTAACCCTAACCCTAACCCTAACCCTAACCCTAACCCTAAGAGACCTAACCCTAAACGGAACTCAAAACCTCAGCTGTGCATGGCATGTACCTAACCCTAACCCTAACCCTAACCCTAACCCTAACCCTAACCCTAAAAGACCTATCCCTAAACGGAACTCTAAACCTCAGCTGTGCATGTCATGTACATAACCCTAACCCTAACCCTAACCCTAACCCTAACCTTAAGAGACCTAACCCTAAATGGAACTCAAAACCTCATCTGTGCTTGGCATGTACCTAACCCTAACCCTAACCCTAACCCTAACACTAACCCTAACCCTAACCCTAACCCTAAGAGACCTAACACTAAACGGAGCTCAAAACCTCAGCTGTGCATGGCACGTACCTAATCCTAACCCTAACCCTAACCCTAACCCTAACCCTAACCCTAACCCTAACCCTAACCCTAACCCTAACCCTAACCCTAACCCTAACCCTAACCCTAACCTTAAAAGACCTAACCCTAAACGGAACTCTAAACCTACAGCTGTGCATGGCATGTACCTAACCCTAACCCTAACCCTAACCCTAACCCTAACCCTAACCCTTACCTTAACCCTAACCCTAAGAGACCTAACCCTAAACGGAACTCAAAACCTCAGCTGTGCATGGCATGCACCTAACCCTAACCCTAACCCTAACCCTAACCCTAACCCTACGAGACCTAACCCTAAACGGAACTCTAAACCTCAGCTGTGCATGGCATGTACATAACCCTAACCCTAACCCTAACCCTAACCCTAACCCTAACCCTAACCCTAACCCTAACCCTAACCCGCACCCTAACCCTAAAACTGACCCTGAGAGAGCTAACCCTAAATGGAACTCTAAACCTACAGCTGTGCATGGCATGTACCTAACCCTAACCCTAACCCTAACCCTAACCCTAACCCTAACCCTAAGAGACCTAACCCTAAACGGAACTCTAAACCTCAGCTGTGCATGGCATGTACATAACCCTAACCCTAACCCTAACCCTAACCCTAACCCTAACCCTAACCCTAACCCTAACCCTAAGAGACCTAACCCTACACGGAACTCTAAACCTCAGCTGTGCATGGCATGTTCCTAACCCTAACCCTAACCCTAACCCTAACCCTAACCCTAACCCTAACCCTAACCCTAACCCTAATCCTGACCCTAAGAGGCCTAACCCTAGACGAAATTCAAAACCTCAGCTGTGCATGGCATGTGCCTAACCCTAACCCTAACCCTAACCCTAACCCTAACCCTAAAAGACCTAACCCTGAACGGAACTCTAAACCTCAGCTGTGCATGGAATATACCTAACCCTAACCCTAACCCTAACCCTAACCCTAATCCTAAGAGACCTAACCCTAAACGGAACTCAAAACCTCAGCTCTGCTTGGCATGTACCTAACCCTAACCCTAACCCTAACCCTAACCCTAACCCTAACCCTAACCCTAACCCTAACCCTAACCCTAACCCTAACCCTAATCATGACACTAAGAGGCTTAATCCTAAACGGAACTCAACCTCAGCTGTGCATGGCAGGTACATAACCATAATCCTAGCCCTAACCCTAACCCTAACCCTAACCCTAACCCTAACCCTAACCCTAAGAGACCTAACCCTAAACGGAACTCAAAACCTCAGCTGTGCATGGCATGTACCTAACCGTAACCCTAACCCTAACCCTAACCCTAACCCTAACCCTAACCCTAAAAGACCTATCCCTAAACGGAACTCTAAACCTCAGCTGTGCATGTCATGTACATAACCCTAACCCTAACCCTAACCCTAACCCTAACCCTAACCTTAAGAGACCTAACCCTAAATGGAACTCAAAACCTCATCTTTGCTTGGCATGTACCTAACCCTAACCCTAACCCTAACCCTAACCCTAACCCTAACCCTAACCCTAACCCTAAGAGACCTAACACTAAACGGAGCTCAAAACCTCAGCTGTGCATGGCACGTACCTAATCCTAACCCTAACCCTAACCCTAACCCTAACCCTAACCCTAACCCTAACCCTAACCCTAACCCTAACCCTAACCTTAAAAGACCTAACCCTAAACGGAACTCTAAACCTACAGCTGTGCATGGCATGTACCTAACCCTAACCCTAACCCTAACCCTAACCCTAACCCTAACCCTTACCTTAACCCTAACCCTAAGAGACCTAACCCTAAACGGAACTCAAAACCTCAGCTGTGCATGGCATGCACCTAACCCTAACCCTAACCCTAACCCTAACCCTAACCCTAAGAGACCTAACCCTAAACGGAACTCTAAACCTCAGCTGTGCATGGCATGTACATAACCCTAACCCTAACCCTAACCCTAACCCTAACCCTAACCCTAACCCTAACCCTAACCCGCACCCTAACCCTAAAACTGACCCTGAGAGAGCTAACCCTAAATGGAACTCTAAACCTACAGCTGTGCATGGCATGTACCTAACCCTAACCCTAACCCTAACCCTAACCCTAACCCTAACCCTAAGAGACCTAACCCTAAACGGAACTCTAAACCTCAGCTGTGCATGGCATGTACATAACCCTAACCCTAACCCTAACCCTAACCCTAACCCTAACCCTAACCCTAACCCTAAGAGACCTAACCCTACACGGAACTCTAAACCTCAGCTGTGCATGGCATGTTCCTAACCCTAACCCTAACCCTAACCCTAACCCTAACCCTAACCCTAACCCTAACCCTAACCCTAATCCTGACCCTAAGAGGCCTAAACCTAGACGAAATTCAAAACCTCAGCTGTGCATGGCATGTGCCTAACCCTAACCCTAACCCTAACCTTAACCCTAACCCTAAAAGACCTAACCCTGAACGGAACTCTAAACCTCAGCTGTGCATGGAATATACCTAACCCTAACCCTAACCCTAACCCTAACCCTAATCCTAAGAGACCTAACCCTAAACGGAACTCAAAACCTCAGCTCTGCTTGGCATGTACCTAACCCTAACCCTAACCCTAACCCTAACCCTAACCCTAACCCTAACCCTAACCCTAACCCTAACCCTAACCCTAATCATGACACTAAGAGGCTTAATCCTAAACGGAACTCAACCTCAGCTGTGCATGGCAGGTACATAACCATAATCCTAGCCCTAACCCTAACCCTAACCCTAACCCTAACCCTAACCCTAACCCTAAGAGACCTAACCCTAAACGGAACTCAAAACCTCAGCTGTGCATGGCATGTACCTAACCGTAACCCTAACCCTAACCCTAACCCTAACCCTAACCCTAACCCTAAAAGACCTATCCCTAAACGGAACTCTAAACCTCAGCTGTGCATGTCATGTACATAACCCTAACCCTAACCCTAACCCTAACCCTAACCCTAACCTTAAGAGACCTAACCCTAAATGGAACTCAAAACCTCATCTTTGCTTGGCATGTACCTAACCCTAACCCTAACCCTAACCCTAACCCTAACCCTAACCCTAACCCTAACCCTAAGAGACCTAACACTAAACGGAGCTCAAAACCTCAGCTGTGCATGGCACGTACCTAATCCTAACCCTAACCCTAACCCTAACCCTAACCCTAACCCTAACCCTAACCCTAACCCTAACCCTAACCCTAACCCTAACCCTAACCCTAACCCTAACCCTAACCTTAAAAGACCTAACCCTAAACGGAACTCTAAACCTACAGCTGTGCATGGCATGTACCTAACCCTAACCCTAACCCTAACCCTAACCCTAACCCTAACCCTTACCTTAACCCTAACCCTAAGAGACCTAACCCTAAACGGAACTCAAAACCTCAGCTGTGCATGGCATGCACCTAACCCTAACCCTAACCCTAACCCTAACCCTAACCCTAAGAGACCTAACCCTAAACGGAACTCTAAACCTCAGCTGTGCATGGCATGTACATAACCCTAACCCTAACCCTAACCCTAACCCTAACCCTAACCCTAACCCTAACCCTAACCCGCACCCTAACCCTAAAACTGACCCTGAGAGAGCTAACCCTAAATGGAACTCTAAACCTACAGCTGTGCATGGCATGTACCTAACCCTAACCCTAACCGTAACCCTAACCCTAACCGTAACCCTAACCCTAACCCTAACTCTAACCCTAACCCTAAGAGACCTAACCCTAAACGGAACTCAAAACCTCAGCTGTGCATGGCATGTACCTAACCCTAAACCTAACCCTAACCCTAAGAGACCTAACCCTAAACGGAATTCAAAACCTCAGCAGTGCATGGCATGTGCCTAACCCTAACCCTAACCCTAACCCTAACCCTAACCCTAACCTTAAAAGACCTAACCCTAAACGGAACTCTAAACCTACAGCTGTGCATGGCATGTACCTAACCCTAACCCTAACCCTAACCCTAACCCTAACCCTTACCTTAACCCTAACCCTAAGAGACCTAACCCTAAACGGAACTCAAAACCTCAGCTGTGCATGGCATGTACATAACCCTAACCCTAACCCTAACCCTAACCCTAACCCTAACCCTAACCCTAACCCTAACCCTAAGAGACCTAACCCTACACGGAACTCTAAACCTCAGCTGTGCATGGCATGTTCCTAACCCTAACCCTAACCCTAACCCTAACCCTAACCCTAACCCTAACCCTAACCCTAATCCTGACCCTAAGAGGCCTAACCCTAGACGGAATTCAAAACCTCAGCTGTGCATGGCATGTGCCTAACCCTAACCCTAACCCTAACCCTAACCCTAACCCTAAAAGACCTAACCCTAAACGGAACTCTAAACCTCAGCTGTGCATGGAATGTACCTAACCCTAACCCTAACCCTAACCCTAACCCTAATCCTAAGAGACCTAACCCTAAACGGAACTCAAAACCTCAGCTCTGCTTGGCATGTACCTAACCCTAACCCTAACCCTAACCCTAACCCTAACCCTAACCCTAACCCTAACCCTAACCCTAACCCTAACCCTAACCCTAATCATGACACTAAGAGGCTTAACCCTAAACGGAACTCAACCTCAGCTGTGCATGGCAGGTACATAACCATAATCCTAGCCCTAAACCTAACCCTAACCCTAACCCTAACCCTAACCCTAACCCTAAGAGACCTAACCCTAAACGGAACTCAAAACCTCAGCTGTGCATGGCATGTACCTAACCCTAACCCTAACCCTAACCCTAACCCTAACCCTAACCCTAAAAGACCTAACCCTACACGGAACTCTAAACCTCAGCTGTGCTTGGCATGTACATAACCCTAACCCTAACCCTAACCCTAACCCTAACCTTAAGAGACCTAACCCTAAATGGAACTCAAAACCTCATCTGTGCTTGGCATGTACCTAACCCTAACCCTAACCCTAACCCTAACACTAACCCTAACCCTAACCCTAACCCTAAGAGACCTAACACTAAACGGAGCTCAAAACCTCAGCTGTGCATGGCACGTACCTAATCCTAACCCTAACCCTAACCCTAACCCTAACCCTAACCCTAACCCTAACCCTAACCCTAACCCTAACCCTAACCCTAACCCTAACCCTAACCTTAAAAGACCTAACCCTAAACGGAACTCTAAACCTACAGCTGTGCATGGCATGTACCTAACCCTAACCCTAACCCTAACCCTAACCCTAACCCTAACCCTTACCTTAACCCTAACCCTAAGAGACCTAACCCTAAACGGAACTCAAAACCTCAGCTGTGCATGGCATGTACCTAACCCTAACCCTAACCCTAACCCTAACCCTAACCCTAAGAGACCTAACCCTAAACGGAACTCTAAACCTCAGCTGTGCATGGCATGTACATAACCCTAACCCTAACCCTAACCCTAACCCTAACCCTAACCCTAACCCTAACCCTAACCCTAACCCTAACCCGCACCCTAACCCTAAAACTGACCCTGAGAGAGCTAACCCTAAATGGAACTCTAAACCTACAGCTGTGCATGGCATGTACCTAACCCTAACCCTAACCGTAACCCTAACCCTAACCGTAACCCTAACCCTAACCCTAACTCTAACCCTAACCCTAAGAGACCTAACCCTAAACGGAACTCAAAACCTCAGCTGTGCATGGCATGTACCTAACCCTAAACCTAACCCTAACCCTAAGAGACCTAACCCTAAACGGAATTCAAAACCTCAGCAGTGCATGGCATGTGCCTAACCCTAACCCTAACCCTAACCCTAACCCTAACCCTAAAAGACCTAACCCTAAACGGAACTCTAAACCTCAGCTGTGCATGGAATGTACCTAACCCTAACCCTAACCCTAACCCTAACCCTAATCATGACACTAAGAGGCTTAACCCTAAACGGAACTCAACCTCAGCTGTGCATGGCAGGTACATAACCATCATCCTAGCCCTAACCCTAACCCTAACCCTAACCCTAACCCTAACCCTAACCCTAACCCTAACCCTAAGAGACCTAACCCTAAACGGAACTCAAAACCTCAGCTGTGCATGGCATGTACCTAACCCTAACCCTAACCCTAACCCTAACCCTAACCTTAAGAGACCTAACCCTAAATGGAACTCAAAACCTCATCTGTGCTTGGCATGTACCTAACCCTAACCCTAACCCTAATCCTAAACCTAACCCTAACCCTAACCCTAATCCTAAACCTAACCCTAACCCTAACCCTAACCCTAACCCTAACCCTAACCCTAACCCTAACCCTAACCCTAACCCTAACCTTAAAAGACCTAACCCTAACCGGAACTCTAAACCTCAGCTGTGCATGGCATATACCTAACCCTAACCCTAACCCTAACCCTAACCCTAACCCTAACCCTAAAAGACCTATCCCTAAACGGAACTCTAAACCTCAGCTGTGCATGGCATGTACATAACCCTAACCCTAACCCTAACCCTAACCCTAACCTTAAGAGACCTAACCCTAAATGGAACTCATAACCTCATCTGTGCTTGGCATGTACCTAACCCTAACCCTAACCCTAACCCTAACCCTAACCCTAACCCTAACCCTAACCCTAACCCTAACTCTAACCCTAATCATGACACTAAGAGGCTTAACCCTAAACGGAACTCAACCTCAGCTGTGCATGGCAGGTACATAACCATAATCCTAGCCCTAACCCTAACCCTAACCCTAACCCTAACCCTAACCCTAACCCTAAGAGACCTAACCCTAAACGGAACTCAAAACCTCAGCTGTGCATGGCATATACCTAACCCTAACCCTAACCCTAACCCTAACCCTAACCCTAACCCTAAAAGACCTATCCCTAAACGGAACTCTAAACCTCAGCTGTGCATGTCATGTACATAACCCTAACCCTAACCCTAACCCTAACCCTAACCTTAAGAGACCTAACCCTAAATGGAACTCAAAACCTCATCTGTGCTTGGCATGTACCTAACCCTAACCCTAACCCTAACCCTAACCCTAACCCTAACCCTAACCCTAACCCTAACCCTAACCCTAACCCTAAGCCTAAGAGACCTAACACTAAACGGAGCTCAAAACCTCAGCTGTGCATGGCACGTACCTAATCCTAACCCTAACCCTAACCCTAACCCTAACCCTAACCCTAACCCTAACCCTAACCCTAACCTTAAAAGACCTAACCCTAAACGGAACTCTAAACCTACAGCTGTGCATGGCATGTACCTAACCCTAACCCTAACCCTAACCCTAACCCTAACCCTAACCCTTACCTTAACCCTAGCCCTAAGAGACCTAACCCTAAACGGAACTCAAAACCTCAGCTGTGCATGGCATGTACCTAACCCTAACCCTAACCCTAACCCTAACCCTAACCCTAACCCTAAGAGACCTAACCCTAAACGGAACTCTAAACCTCAGCTGTGCATGGCATGTACATAACCCTAACCCTAACCCTAACCCTAACCCTAACCCTAACCCTAACCCTAACCCTAACCCTAAGAGACCTAACCCTAAACGGAACTCTAAACCTCAGTTGTGCATGGCATGTACCTAACCCTACCCCTAACCCTAACCCTAACCCTAACCCTAACCCTAACCCTAATCCTAACCCTAACCCTAACCCTAATCCTGACCCTAAGAGGCCTAACCCTAGACGGAACTCTAAACCTCAGCTCTGCATGGCATGTACATAACCCTAACCCTAACCCTAACCCTAACCCTAACCCTAACCCTAACCCTAACTTGCACCCTAACCCTAAAACTGACCCTGAGAGAGCTAACCCTAAATGGAACTCTAAACCTACAGCTGTGCATTGCATGTACCTAACCCTAACCCTAACCCTAACCCTAACCCTAACCCTAACCCTAACACTAACCCTAACCCTAACCCTAAGAGACCTAACCCTAAACGGAACTCTAAACCTCAGTTGTGCATGGCATGTACCTAACCCTAACCCTAACCCTAACCCTAACCCTAACCCTAACCCTAACCCTAACCCTAACCCTAATCCTGACCCTAAGAGGCCTAACCCTAGACGGAATTCAAAACCTCAGCTGTGCATGGCATGTGCCTAACCCTAACCCTAACCCTAACCCTAACCCTAACCCTAACCCTAAAAGACCTAACCCTAAACGGAACTCTAAACCTCAGCTGTGCATGGAATGTACCTAACCCTAACCCTAACCCTAACCCTAACCCTAACCCTAAGAGACCTAACCCTAAACGGAACTCAAAACCTCAGCTCTGCTTGGCATGTACCTAACCCTAACCCTAACCCTAACCCTAACCCTAACCCTAACCCTAACCCTAACCCTAACCCTAATCATGACACTAAGAGGCTTAACCCTAAACGGAACTCAACCTCAGCTGTGCATGGCAGGTACATAACCATAATCCTAGCCCTAACCCTAACCCTAACCCTAACCCTAACCCTAACCCTAACCCTAACCCTAAGAGACCTAACCCTAAACGGAACTCAAAACCTCAGCTGTGCATGGCATATACCTAACCCTAACCCTAACCCTAACCCTAACCCTAACCCTAACCCTAACCCTAAAAGACCTATCCCTAAACGGAACTCTAAACCTCAGCTGTGCATGTCATGTACATAATCCTAACCCTAACCCTAACCCTAACCCGAACCTTAAGAGACCTAACCCTAAATGGAACTCAAAACCTCATCTGTGCTTGGCATGTACCTAACCCTAACCCTAACCCTAACCCTAACCCTAACCCTAAGAGACCTAACCCTAAACGGAACTCTAAACCTCAGCTGTGCATGGCATGTACATAACCCTAACCCTAACCCTAACCCTAACCCTAACCCTAACCCTAACCCTAACCCTAACCCTAAGAGACCTAACCCTAAACGGAACTCTAAACCTCAGTTGTGCATGGCATGTACCTAACCCTACCCCTAACCCTAACCCTAACCCTAACCCTAACCCTAACCCTAATCCTAACCCTAACCCTAACCCTAATCCTGACCCTAAGAGGCCTAACCCTAGACGGAACTCTAAACCTCAGCTCTGCATGGCATGTACATAACCCTAACCCTAACCCTAACCCTAACCCTAACCCTAACCCTAACCCTAACTTGCACCCTAACCCTAAAACTGACCCTGAGAGAGCTAACCCTAAATGGAACTCTAAACCTACAGCTGTGCATTGCATGTACCTAACCCTAACCCTAACCCTAACCCTAACCCTAACCCTAACCCTAACACTAACCCTAACCCTAACCCTAAGAGACCTAACCCTAAACGGAACTCTAAACCTCAGTTGTGCATGGCATGTACCTAACCCTAACCCTAACCCTAACCCTAACCCTAACCCTAACCCTAACCCTAACCCTAACCCTAATCCTGACCCTAAGAGGCCTAACCCTAGACGGAATTCAAAACCTCAGCTGTGCATGGCATGTGCCTAACCCTAACCCTAACCCTAACCCTAACCCTAACCCTAACCCTAAAAGACCTAACCCTAAACGGAACTCTAAACCTCAGCTGTGCATGGAATGTACCTAACCCTAACCCTAACCCTAACCCTAACCCTAACCCTAAGAGACCTAACCCTAAACGGAACTCAAAACCTCAGCTCTGCTTGGCATGTACCTAACCCTAACCCTAACCCTAACCCTAACCCTAACCCTAACCCTAACCCTAACCCTAACCCTAATCATGACACTAAGAGGCTTAACCCTAAACGGAACTCAACCTCAGCTGTGCATGGCAGGTACATAACCATAATCCTAGCCCTAACCCTAACCCTAACCCTAACCCTAACCCTAACCCTAACCCTAACCCTAAGAGACCTAACCCTAAACGGAACTCAAAACCTCAGCTGTGCATGGCATATACCTAACCCTAACCCTAACCCTAACCCTAACCCTAACCCTAACCCTAACCCTAAAAGACCTATCCCTAAACGGAACTCTAAACCTCAGCTGTGCATGTCATGTACATAATCCTAACCCTAACCCTAACCCTAACCCGAACCTTAAGAGACCTAACCCTAAATGGAACTCAAAACCTCATCTGTGCTTGGCATGTACCTAACCCTAACCCTAACCCTAACCCTAACCCTAACCCTAACCCTAACCCTAACCCTAAGAGACCTAACACTAAACGGAGCTCAAAACCTCAGCTGTGCATGGCACGTACCTAATCCTAACCCTAACCCTAACCCTAACCCTAACCCTAACCCTAACCCTAACCCTAACCCTAACGCTAACCCTAACCTTAAAAGACCTAACCCTAAACGGAACTCTAAACCTACAGCTGTGCATGGCATGTACCTAACCCTAACCCTAACCCTAACCCTAACCCTAACCCTAACCCTTACCTTAACCCTAACCCTAAGAGACCTAACCCTAAACGGAACTCAAAACCTCAGCTGTGCATGGCATGTACCTAACCCTAACCCTAACCCTAACCCTAACCCTAACCCTAAGAGACCTAACCCTAAACGGAACTCTAAACCTCAGCTGTGCATGGCATGTACATAACCCTAACCCTAACCCTAACCCTAACCCTAACCCTAACCCTAACCCGCACCCTAACCCTAAAACTGACCCTGAGAGAGCTAACCCTAAATGGAACTCTAAACCTACAGCTGTGCATGGCATGTACCTAACCCTAACCCTAACCCTAACCCTAACCCTAACCCTAACCCTAACCCGCACCCTAACCCTAAAACTGACCCTAAGAGACCTAACCCTAAACGGAACTCTAAACCTCAGTTGTGCATGGCATGTACCTAACCCTAACCCTAACCCTAACCCTAACCCTAACCCTAACCCTAACCCTAACCCTAACCCTAACCCTAATCCTGACCCTAAGAGGCCTAACCCTAGACGGAATTCAAAACCTCAGCTGTGCATGGCATGTGCCTAACCCTAACCCTAACCCTAACCCTAACCCTAACCCTAAAAGACCTAACCCTAAACCAAACTCTAAACCTCAGCTGTGCATGGAATGTACCTAACCCTAACCCTAACCCTAACCCTAACCCTAACCCTAACCCTAACCCTAACCCTAAGAGACCTAAACCTAAACGGAACTCAAAACCTCAGCTCTGCTTGGCATGTACCTAACCCTAACCCTAACCCTAACCCTAACCCTAACCCTAACCCTAACCCTAATCATGACTCTAAGAGGCTTAACCCTAAACGGAACTCAACCTCAGCTGTGCATGGCAGGTACATAACCATAATCCTAGCCCTAACCCTAACCCTAACCCTAACCCTAACCCTAACCCTAACCCTAACCCTAACCCTAAGAGACCTAACCCTAAACGGAACTCAAAACCTCAGCTGTGCATGGCGTATACCTAACCCTAACCCTAACCCTAACCCTAACCCTAACCCTAACCCTAAAAGACCTATCCCTAAACGGAACTCTAAACCTCAGCTGTGCATGTCATGTACATAACCCTAACCCTAACTCTAACCCTAACCCTAACCCTAACCTTAAGAGACCTAACCCTAAATGGAACTCAAAACCTCATCTGTGCTTGGCATGTACCTAACCCTAACCCTAACCCTAACCCTAACCCTAACCCTAACCCTAACCCTAACCCTAACCCTAACCCTAACCCTAACCCTAACCCTAAGAGACCTAACACTAAACGGAGCTCAAAACCTCAGCTGTGCATGGCACGTACCTAATCCTAACCCTAACCCTAACCCTAACCCTAACCCTAACCCTAACCCTAACCCTAACCCTAACCCTAACCCTAACCCTAACCCTAACCTTAAAAGACCTAACCCTAAACGGAACTCTAAACCTACAGCTGTGCATGGCATGTACCTAACCCTAACCCTAACCCTAACCCTAACCCTAACCCTAACCCTTACCTTAACCCTAACCCTAAGAGACCTAACCCTAAACGGAACTCAAAACCTCAGCTGTGCATGGCATGTACCTAACCCTAACCCTAACCCTAACCCTAACCCTAACCCTAACCCTAAGAGACCTAACCCT
>NW_026599592.1:3915000-3925000 GCF_023634155.1 Falco peregrinus | reverse complement strand
GCTGTGCATGTCATGTACATAACCCTAACCCTAACCCTAACCCTAACCCTAACCTTAAGAGACCTAACCCTAAATGGAACTCAAAACCTCATCTTTGCTTGGCATGTACCTAACCCTAACCCTAACCCTAACCCTAACCCTAACCCTAACCCTAACCCTAAGAGACCTAACACTAAACGGAGCTCAAAACCTCAGCTGTGCATGGCACGTACCTAATCCTAACCCTAACCCTAACCCTAACCCTAACCCTAACCCTAACCCTAACCCTAACCCTAACCCTAACCCTAACCCTAACCCTAACCCTAACCTTAAAAGACCTAACCCTAAACGGAACTCTAAACCTACAGCTGTGCATGGCATATACCTAACCCTAACCCTAACCCTAACCCTAACCCTAACCCTAACCCTTACCTTAACCCTAACCCTAAGAGACCTAACCCTAAACGGAACTCAAAACCTCAGCTGTGCATGGCATGCACCTAACCCTAACCCTAACCCTAACCCTAACCCTAACCCTAAGAGACCTAACCCTAAACGGAACTCTAAACCTCAGCTGTGCATGGCATGTACATAACCCTAACCCTAACCCTAACCCTAACCCTAACCCTAACCCTAACCCTAACCCGCACCCTAACCCTAAAACTGACCCTGAGAGAGCTAACCCTAAATGGAACTCTAAACCTACAGCTGTGCATGGCATGTACCTAACCCTAACCCTAACCGTAACCCTAACCCTAACCGTAACCCTAACCCTAACCCTAACTCTAACCCTAACCCTAAGAGACCTAACCCTAAACGGAACTCAAAACCTCAGCTGTGCATGGCATGTACCTAACCCTAAACCTAACCCTAACCCTAAGAGACCTAACCCTAAACGGAATTCAAAACCTCAGCAGTGCATGGCATGTGCCTAACCCTAACCCTAACCCTAACCCTAACCCTAACCCTAACCTTAAAAGACCTAACCCTAAACGGAACTCTAAACCTACAGCTGTGCATGGCATGTACCTAACCCTAACCCTAACCCTAACCCTAACCCTAACCCTTACCTTAACCCTAACCCTAAGAGACCTAACCCTAAACGGAACTCAAAACCTCAGCTGTGCATGGCATGTACATAACCCTAACCCTAACCCTAACCCTAACCCTAACCCTAACCCTAACCCTAACCCTAACCCTAAGAGACCTAACCCTACACGGAACTCTAAACCTCAGCTGTGCATGGCATGTTCCTAACCCTAACCCTAACCCTAACCCTAACCCTAACCCTAACCCTAACCCTAACCCTAACCCTAATCCTGACCCTAAGAGGCCTAACCCTAGACGGAATTCAAAACCTCAGCTGTGCATGGCATGTGCCTAACCCTAACCCTAACCCTAACCCTAACCCTAACCCTAAAAGACCTAACCCTAACCGGAACTCTAAACCTCAGCTGTGCATGGAATGTACCTAACCCTAACCCTAACCCTAACCCTAACCCTAACCCTAATCCTAAGAGACCTAACCCTAAACGGAACTCAAAACCTCAGCTCTGCTTGGCATGTACCTAACCCTAACCCTAACCCTAACCCTAACCCTAACCCTAACCCTAACCCTAACCCTAACCCTAACCCTAACCCTAACCCTAACCCTAATCATGACACTAAGAGGCTTAACCCTAAACGGAACTCAACCTCAGCTGTGCATGGCAGGTACATAACCATAATCCTAGCCCTAAACCTAACCCTAACCCTAACCCTAACCCTAACCCTAACCCTAAGAGACCTAACCCTAAACGGAACTCAAAACCTCAGCTGTGCATGGCATGTACCTAACCCTAACCCTAACCCTAACCCTAACCCTAACCCTAACCCTAACCCTAAAAGACCTATCCCTAAACGGAACTCTAAACCTCAGCTGTGCATGTCATGTACATAACCCTAACCCTAACCCTAACCCTAACCCTAACCTTAAGAGACCTAACCCTAAATGGAACTCAAAACCTCATCTGTGCTTGGCATGTACCTAACCCTAACCCTAACCCTAACCCTAACACTAACCCTAACCCTAACCCTAACCCTAAGAGACCTAACACTAAACGGAGCTCAAAACCTCAGCTGTGCATGGCACGTACCTAATCCTAACCCTAACCCTAACCCTAACCCTAACCCTAACCCTAACCCTAACCCTAACCCTAACCCTAACCCTAACCCTAACCCTAACCTTAAAAGACCTAACCCTAAACGGAACTCTAAACCTACAGCTGTGCATGGCATGTACCTAACCCTAACCCTAACCCTAACCCTAACCCTAACCCTAACCCTTACCTTAACCCTAACCCTAAGAGACCTAACCCTAAACGGAACTCAAAACCTCAGCTGTGCATGGCATGCACCTAACCCTAACCCTAACCCTAACCCTAACCCTAACCCTACGAGACCTAACCCTAAACGGAACTCTAAACCTCAGCTGTGCATGGCATGTACATAACCCTAACCCTAACCCTAACCCTAACCCTAACCCTAACCCTAACCCTAACCCTAACCCGCACCCTAACCCTAAAACTGACCCTGAGAGAGCTAACCCTAAATGGAACTCTAAACCTACAGCTGTGCATGGCATGTACCTAACCCTAACCCTAACCGTAACCCTAACCCTAACCGTAACCCTAACCCTAACCCTAACTCTAACCCTAACCCTAAGAGACCTAACCCTAAACGGAACTCAAAACCTCAGCTGTGCATGGCATGTACCTAACCCTAAAACTAACCCTAACCCTAAGAGACCTAACCCTAAACGGAATTCAAAACCTCAGCAGTGCATGGCATGTGCCTAACCCTAACCCTAACCCTAACCCTAACCCTAACCCTAAAAGACCTAACCCTAAACGGAACTCTAAACCTCAGCTGTGCATGGAATGTACCTAACCCTAACCCTAACCCTAACCCTAACCCTAATCATGACACTAAGAGGCTTAACCCTAAACGGAACTCAACCTCAGCTGTGCATGGCAGGTACATAACCATCATCCTAGCCCTAACCCTAACCCTAACCCTAACCCTAACCCTAACCCTAACCCTAACCCTAACCCTAAGAGACCTAACCCTAAACGGAACTCAAAACCTCAGCTGTGCATGGCATGTACCTAACCCTAACCCTAACCCTAACCCTAACCCTAACCTTAAGAGACCTAACCCTAAATGGAACTCAAAACCTCATCTGTGCTTGGCATGTACCTAACCCTAACCCTAACCCTAATCCTAAACCTAACCCTAACCCTAACCCTAACCCTAACCCTAACCCTAACCCTAACCCTAAGAGACCTAACACTAAACGGAACTCAAAACCTCAGCTGTGCATGGCATGTACCTAATCCTAACCCTAACCCTAACCCTAACCCTAACCCTAACCCTAAACCTAACCCTAACCCTAACCCTAACCCTAACCCTAACCCTAACCCTAACCCTAACCCTAACCCTAACCCTAACCCTAACCTTAAAAGACCTAACCCTAACCGGAACTCTAAACCTCAGCTGTGCATGGCATATACCTAACCCTAACCCTAACCCTAACCCTAACCCTAACCCTAAAAGACCTATCCCTAAACGGAACTCTAAACCTCAGCTGTGCATGGCATGTACATAACCCTAACCCTAACCCTAACCCTAACCCTAACCTTAAGAGACCTAACCCTAAATGGAACTCATAACCTCATCTGTGCTTGGCATGTACCTAACCCTAACCCTAACCCTAACCCTAACCCTAACCCTAACCCTAACCCTAAACCTAACCCTAACCCTAACCCTAAGAGACCTAACCCTAAACGGAGCTCAAAACCTCAGCTGTGCATGGCACGTACCTAACCCTAACCCTAACCCTAACCCTAACCCTAACCCTAACCCTAAGAGACCTAACCCTAAACGGAACTCTAAACCTCAGCTGTGCATGGCATGTACATAACCCTAACCCTAACCCTAACCCTAACCCTAACCCTAACCCTAACCCTAACCCTAAGAGACCTAACCCTACACGGAACTCTAAACCTCAGCTGTGCATGGCATGTTCCTAACCCTAACCCTAACCCTAACCCTAACCCTAACCCTAACCCTAACCCTAACCCTAACCCTAACCCTAATCCTGACCCTAAGAGGCCTAACCCTAGACGGAATTCAAAACCTCAGCTGTGCATGGCATGTGCCTAACCCTAACCCTAACCCTAACCCTAACCCTAACCCTAAAAGACCTAACCCTAAACGGAACTCTAAACCTCAGCTGTGCATGGAATGTACCTAACCCTAACCCTAACCCTAACCCTAACCCTAATCCTAAGAGACCTAACCCTAAACGGAACTCAAAACCTCAGCTCTGCTTGGCATGTACCTAACCCTAACCCTAACCCTAACCCTAACCCTAACCCTAACCCTAACCCTAACCCTAACCCTAACCCTAACCCTAATCATGACACTAAGAGGCTTAACCCTAAACGGAACTCAACCTCAGCTGTGCATGGCAGGTACATAACCATAATCCTAGCCCTAACCCTAACCCTAACCCTAACCCTAACCCTAACCCTAACCCTAACCCTAACCCTAACCCTAACCCGCACCCTAACCCTAAAACTGACCCTGAGAGAGCTAACCCTAAATGGAACTCTAAACCTACAGCTGTGCATGGCATGTACCTAACCCTAACCCTAACCGTAACCCTAACCCTAACCGTAACCCTAACCCTAACCCTAACTCTAACCCTAACCCTAAGAGACCTAACCCTAAACGGAACTCAAAACCTCAGCTGTGCATGGCATGTACCTAACCCTAAACCTAACCCTAACCCTAAGAGACCTAACCCTAAACGGAATTCAAAACCTCAGCAGTGCATGGCATGTGCCTAACCCTAACCCTAACCCTAACCCTAACCCTAACCCTAACCCTAAAAGACCTAACCCTAAACGGAACTCTAAACCTCAGCTGTGCATGGAATGTACCTAACCCTAACCCTAACCCTAACCCTAACCCTAATCCTAAGAGACCTAACCCTAAACGGAACTCAAAACCTCAGCTCTGCTTGGCATGTACCTAACCCTAACCCTAACCCTAACCCTAACCCTAACCCTAACCCTAACCCTAACCCTAACCCTAATCATGACACTAAGAGGCTTAACCCTAAACGGAACTCAACCTCAGCTGTGCATGGCAGGTACATAACCATAATCCTAGCCCTAAACCTAACCCTAACCCTAACCCTAACCCTAACCCTAACCCTAAGAGACCTAACCCTAAACGGAACTCAAAACCTCAGCTGTGCATGGCATGTACCTAACCCTAACCCTAACCCTAACCCTAACCCTAACCCTAACCCTAAAAGACCTATCCCTAAACGGAACTCTAAACCTCAGCTGTGCATGTCATGTACATAACCCTAACCCTAACCCTAACCCTAACCCTAACCTTAAGAGACCTAACCCTAAATGGAACTCAAAACCTCATCTGTGCTTGGCATGTACCTAACCCTAACCCTAACCCTAACCCTAACCCTAACCCTAACCCTAACCCTAACCCTAACCCTAACCCTAAGAGACCTAACACTAAACGGAGCTCAAAACCTCAGCTGTGCATGGCACGTACCTAATCCTAACCCTAACCCTAACCCTAACCCTAACCCTAACCCTAACCCTAACCCTAACCCTAACCCTAACCCTAATCATGACACTAACCCTAACCCTAACCCTAACCCTAACCCGCACCCTAACCCTAAAACTGACCCTGAGAGAGCTAACCCTAAATGGAACTCTAAACCTACAGCTGTGCATGGCATGTACCTAACCCTAACCCTAACCGTAACCCTAACCCTAACCGTAACCCTAACCCTAACCCTAACTCTAACCCTAACCCTAAGAGACCTAACCCTAAACGGAACTCAAAACCTCAGCTGTGCATGGCATGTACCTAACCCTAAACCTAACCCTAACCCTAAGAGACCTAACCCTAAACGGAATTCAAAACCTCAGCAGTGCATGGCATGTGCCTAACCCTAACCCTAACCCTAACCCTAACCCTAACCCTAACCCTAAAAGACCTAACCCTAAACGGAACTCTAAACCTCAGCTGTGCATGGAATGTACCTAACCCTAACCCTAACCCTAACCCTAACCCTAATCCTAAGAGACCTAACCCTAAACGGAACTCAAAACCTCAGCTCTGCTTGGCATGTACCTAACCCTAACCCTAACCCTAACCCTAACCCTAACCCTAACCCTAACCCTAACCCTAACCCTAACCCTAATCATGACACTAAGAGGCTTAACCCTAAACGGAACTCAACCTCAGCTGTGCATGGCAGGTACATAACCATAATCCTAGCCCTAAACCTAACCCTAACCCTAACCCTAACCCTAACCCTAACCCTAAGAGACCTAACCCTAAACGGAACTCAAAACCTCAGCTGTGCATGGCATGTACCTAACCCTAACCCTAACCCTAACCCTAACCCTAACCCTAACCCTAAAAGACCTATCCCTAAACGGAACTCTAAACCTCAGCTGTGCATGTCATGTACATAACCCTAACCCTAACCCTAACCCTAACCCTAACCTTAAGAGACCTAACCCTAAATGGAACTCAAAACCTCATCTGTGCTTGGCATGTACCTAACCCTAACCCTAACCCTAACCCTAACCCTAACCCTAACCCTAACCCTAACCCTAACCCTAACCCTAAGAGACCTAACACTAAACGGAGCTCAAAACCTCAGCTGTGCATGGCACGTACCTAATCCTAACCCTAACCCTAACCCTAACCCTAACCCTAACCCTAACCCTAACCCTAACCCTAACCCTAACCCTAACCCTAACCCTAACCCTAACCTTAAAAGACCTAACCCTAAACGGAACTCTAAACCTACAGCTGTGCATGGCATGTACCTAACCCTAACCCTAACCCTAACCCTAACCCTAACCCTAACCCTTACCTTAACCCTAACCCTAAGAGACCTAACCCTAAACGGAACTCAAAACCTCAGCTGTGCATGGCATGCACCTAACCCTAACCCTAACCCTAACCCTAACCCTAACCCTACGAGACCTAACCCTAAACGGAACTCTAAACCTCAGCTGTGCATGGCATGTACATAACCCTAACCCTAACCCTAACCCTAACCCTAACCCTAACCCTAACCCTAACCCTAACCCGCACCCTAACCCTAAAACTGACCCTGAGAGAGCTAACCCTAAATGGAACTCTAAACCTACAGCTGTGCATGGCATGTACCTAACCCTAACCCTAACCGTAACCCTAACCCTAACCGTAACCCTAACCCTAACCCTAACCCTAACTCTAACCCTAACCCTAAGAGACCTAACCCTAAACGGAACTCAAAACCTCAGCTGTGCATGGCATGTACCTAACCCTAAACCTAACCCTAACCCTAAGAGACCTAACCCTAAACGGAATTCAAAACCTCAGCAGTGCATGGCATGTGCCTAACCCTAACCCTAACCCTAACCCTAACCCTAACCCTAAAAGACCTAACCCTAAACGGAACTCTAAACCTCAGCTGTGCATGGAATGTACCTAACCCTAACCCTAACCCTAACCCTAACCCTAATCCTAAGAGACCTAACCCTAAACGGAACTCAAAACCTCAGCTCTGCTTGGCATGTACCTAACCCTAACCCTAACCCTAACCCTAACCCTAACCCTAACCCTAACCCTAACCCTAACCCTAACCCTAACCCTAATCATGACACTAAGAGGCTTAACCCTAAACGGAACTCAACCTCAGCTGTGCATGGCAGGTACATAACCATAATCCTAGCCCTAACCCTAACCCTAACCCTAACCCTAACCCTAACCCTAACCCTAACCCTAACCCTAACCCTAACCCGCACCCTAACCCTAAAACTGACCCTGAGAGAGCTAACCCTAAATGGAACTCTAAACCTACAGCTGTGCATGGCATGTACCTAACCCTAACCCTAACCGTAACCCTAACCCTAACCGTAACCCTAACCCTAACCCTAACTCTAACCCTAACCCTAAGAGACCTAACCCTAAACGGAACTCAAAACCTCAGCTGTGCATGGCATGTACCTAACCCTAAACCTAACCCTAACCCTAAGAGACCTAACCCTAAACGGAATTCAAAACCTCAGCAGTGCATGGCATGTGCCTAACCCTAACCCTAACCCTAACCCTAACCCTAACCCTAACCCTAAAAGACCTAACCCTAAACGGAACTCTAAACCTCAGCTGTGCATGGAATGTACCTAACCCTAACCCTAACCCTAACCCTAACCCTAATCCTAAGAGACCTAACCCTAAACGGAACTCAAAACCTCAGCTCTGCTTGGCATGTACCTAACCCTAACCCTAACCCTAACCCTAACCCTAACCCTAACCCTAACCCTAACCCTAACCCTAACCCTAACCCTAACCCTAACCCTAACCCTAACCCTAACCCTAACCCTAACCCTAACCCTAACCCTAACCCTAACCCTAACCTTAAAAGACCTAACCCTAAACGGAACTCTAAACCTACAGCTGTGCATGGCATGTACCTAACCCTAACCCTAACCCTAACCCTAACCCTAACCCTAACCCTTACCTTAACCCTAACCCTAAGAGACCTAACCCTAAACGGAACTCAAAACCTCAGCTGTGCATGGCATGCACCTAACCCTAACCCTAACCCTAACCCTAACCCTAACCCTACGAGACCTAACCCTAAACGGAACTCTAAACCTCAGCTGTGCATGGCATGTACATAACCCTAACCCTAACCCTAACCCTAACCCTAACCCTAACCCTAACCCTAACCCTAACCCGCACCCTAACCCTAAAACTGACCCTGAGAGAGCTAACCCTAAATGGAACTCTAAACCTACAGCTGTGCATGGCATGTACCTAACCCTAACCCTAACCGTAACCCTAACCCTAACCGTAACCCTAACCCTAACCCTAACTCTAACCCTAACCCTAAGAGACCTAACCCTAAACGGAACTCAAAACCTCAGCTGTGCATGGCATGTACCTAACCCTAAACCTAACCCTAACCCTAAGAGACCTAACCCTAAACGGAATTCAAAACCTCAGCAGTGCATGGCATGTGCCTAACCCTAACCCTAACCCTAACCCTAACCCTAACCCTAAAAGACCTAACCCTAAACGGAACTCTAAACCTCAGCTGTGCATGGAATGTACCTAACCCTAACCCTAACCCTAACCCTAACCCTAATCATGACACTAAGAGGCTTAACCCTAAACGGAACTCAACCTCAGCTGTGCATGGCAGGTACATAACCATCATCCTAGCCCTAACCCTAACCCTAACCCTAACCCTAACCCTAACCCTAACCCTAACCCTAACCCTAAGAGACCTAACCCTAAACGGAACTCAAAACCTCAGCTGTGCATGGCATGTACCTAACCCTAACCCTAACCCTAACCCTAACCCTAACCCTAAGAGACCTAACACTAAACGGAACTCAAAACCTCAGCTGTACATGGCATGTACCTAATCCTAACCCTAACCCTAACCCTAACCCTAACCCTAACCCTAAACCTAACCCTAACCCTAACCCTAACCCTAACCCTAACCCTAACCCTAACCCTAACCCTAACCCTAACCTTAAAAGACCTAACCCTAACCGGAACTCTAAACCTCAGCTGTGCATGGCATATACCTAACCCTAACCCTAACCCTAACCCTAACCCTAACCCTAAAAGACCTATCCCTAAACGGAACTCTAAACCTCAGCTGTGCATGGCATGTACATAACCCTAACCCTAACCCTAACCCTAACCCTAACCCTAACCTTAAGAGACCTAACCCTAAATGGAACTCATAACCTCATCTGTGCTTGGCATGTACCTAACCCTAACCCTAACCCTAACCCTAACCCTAACCCTAACCCTAACCCTAAACCTAACCCTAACCCTAACCCTAAGAGACCTAACCCTAAACGGAGCTCAAAACCTCAGCTGTGCATGGCATGTACCTAACCCTAACCCTAACCCTAACCCT
>NW_026599592.1:3902500-3910000 GCF_023634155.1 Falco peregrinus | reverse complement strand
TAACCCTAACCCTAAGAGACCTAACCCTAAACGGAACTCAAAACCTCAGCTGTGCATGGCATGCACCTAACCCTAACCCTAACCCTAACCCTAACCCTAACCCTAAGAGACCTAACCCTAAACGGAACTCTAAACCTCAGCTGTGCATGGCATGTACATAACCCTAACCCTAACCCTAACCCTAACCCTAACCCTAACCCTAACCCTAACCCTAACCCTAACCCGCACCCTAACCCTAAAACTGACCCTGAGAGAGCTAACCCTAAATGGAACTCTAAACCTACAGCTGTGCATGGCATGTACCTAACCCTAACCCTAACCGTAACCCTAACCCTAACCGTAACCCTAACCCTAACCCTAACTCTAACCCTAACCCTAAGAGACCTAACCCTAAACGGAACTCAAAACCTCAGCTGTGCATGGCATGTACCTAACCCTAAACCTAACCCTAACCCTAAGAGACCTAACCCTAAACGGAATTCAAAACCTCAGCAGTGCATGGCATGTGCCTAACCCTAACCCTAACCCTAACCCTAACCCTAACCCTAACCTTAAAAGACCTAACCCTAAACGGAACTCTAAACCTACAGCTGTGCATGGCATGTACCTAACCCTAACCCTAACCCTAACCCTAACCCTTACCTTAACCCTAACCCTAAGAGACCTAACCCTAAACGGAACTCAAAACCTCAGCTGTGCATGGCATGTACCTAACCCTAACCCTAACCCTAACCCTAACCCTAACCCTAAGAGACCTAACCCTAAACGGAACTCTAAACCTCAGCTGTGCATGGCATGTACATAACCCTAACCCTAACCCTAACCCTAACCCTAACCCTAACCCTAACCCTAACCCTAACCCTAAGAGACCTAACCCTACACGGAACTCTAAACCTCAGCTGTGCATGGCATGTTCCTAACCCTAACCCTAACCCTAACCCTAACCCTAACCCTAACCCTAACCCTAACCCTAACCCTAACCCTAACCCTAATCCTGACCCTAAGAGGCCTAACCCTAGACGGAATTCAAAACCTCAGCTGTGCATGGCATGTGCCTAACCCTAACCCTAACCCTAACCCTAACCCTAACCCTAAAAGACCTAACCCTAAACGGAACTCTAAACCTCAGCTGTGCATGGAATGTACCTAACCCTAACCCTAACCCTAACCCTAACCCTAATCCTAAGAGACCTAACCCTAAACGGAACTCAAAACCTCAGCTCTGCTTGGCATGTACCTAACCCTAACCCTAACCCTAACCCTAACCCTAACCCTAACCCTAACCCTAACCCTAACCCTAACCCTAACCCTAACCCTAACCCTAATCATGACACTAAGAGGCTTAACCCTAAACGGAACTCAACCTCAGCTGTGCATGGCAGGTACATAACCATAATCCTAGCCCTAAACCTAACCCTAACCCTAACCCTAACCCTAACCCTAACCCTAACCCTAAGAGACCTAACCCTAAACGGAACTCAAAACCTCAGCTGTGCATGGCATGTACCTAACCCTAACCCTAACCCTAACCCTAACCCTAACCCTAACCCTAAAAGACCTATCCCTAAACGGAACTCTAAACCTCAGCTGTGCATGTCATGTACATAACCCTAACCCTAACCCTAACCCTAACCCTAACCTTAAGAGACCTAACCCTAAATGGAACTCAAAACCTCATCTGTGCTTGGCATGTACCTAACCCTAACCCTAACCCTAACCCTAACACTAACCCTAACCCTAACCCTAACCCTAAGAGACCTAACACTAAACGGAGCTCAAAACCTCAGCTGTGCATGGCACGTACCTAATCCTAACCCTAACCCTAACCCTAACCCTAACCCTAACCCTAACCCTAACCCTAACCCTAACCCTAACCCTAACCCTAACCCTAACCCTAACCCTAACCCTAACCCTAACCTTAAAAGACCTAACCCTAAACGGAACTCTAAACCTACAGCTGTGCATGGCATGTACCTAACCCTAACCCTAACCCTAACCCTAACCCTAACCCTTACCTTAACCCTAACCCTAAGAGACCTAACCCTAAACGGAACTCAAAACCTCAGCTGTGCATGGCATGCACCTAACCCTAACCCTAACCCTAACCCTAACCCTAACCCTACGAGACCTAACCCTAAACGGAACTCTAAACCTCAGCTGTGCATGGCATGTACATAACCCTAACCCTAACCCTAACCCTAACCCTAACCCTAACCCTAACCCTAACCCTAACCCGCACCCTAACCCTAAAACTGACCCTGAGAGAGCTAACCCTAAATGGAACTCTAAACCTACAGCTGTGCATGGCATGTACCTAACCCTAACCCTAACCCTAACCCTAACCCTAACCGTAACCCTAACCCTAACCCTAACTCTAACCCTAACCCTAAGAGACCTAACCCTAAACGGAACTCAAAACCTCAGCTGTGCATGGCATGTACCTAACCCTAAAACTAACCCTAACCCTAAGAGACCTAACCCTAAACGGAATTCAAAACCTCAGCAGTGCATGGCATGTGCCTAACCCTAACCCTAACCCTAACCCTAACCCTAACCCTAAAAGACCTAACCCTAAACGGAACTCTAAACCTCAGCTGTGCATGGAATGTACCTAACCCTAACCCTAACCCTAACCCTAACCCTAATCATGACACTAAGAGGCTTAACCCTAAACGGAACTCAACCTCAGCTGTGCATGGCAGGTACATAACCATCATCCTAGCCCTAACCCTAACCCTAACCCTAACCCTAACCCTAACCCTAACCCTAACCCTAACCCTAACCCTAAGAGACCTAACCCTAAACGGAACTCAAAACCTCAGCTGTGCATGGCATGTACCTAACCCTAACCCTAACCCTAACCCTAACCCTAACCTTAAGAGACCTAACCCTAAATGGAACTCAAAACCTCATCTGTGCTTGGCATGTACCTAACCCTAACCCTAACCCTAATCCTAAACCTAACCCTAACCCTAACCCTAACCCTAACCCTAACCCTAACCCTAACCCTAAGAGACCTAACACTAAACGGAACTCAAAACCTCAGCTGTGCATGGCATGTACCTAATCCTAACCCTAACCCTAACCCTAACCCTAACCCTAACCCTAAACCTAACCCTAACCCTAACCCTAACCCTAACCCTAACCCTAACCCTAACCCTAACCCTAACCTTAAAAGACCTAACCCTAACCGGAACTCTAAACCTCAGCTGTGCATGGCATATACCTAACCCTAACCCTAACCCTAACCCTAACCCTAACCCTAAAAGACCTATCCCTAAACGGAACTCTAAACCTCAGCTGTGCATGGCATGTACATAACCCTAACCCTAACCCTAACCCTAACCCTAACCTTAAGAGACCTAACCCTAAATGGAACTCATAACCTCATCTGTGCTTGGCATGTACCTAACCCTAACCCTAACCCTAACCCTAACCCTAACCCTAACCCTAACCCTAAACCTAACCCTAACCCTAACCCTAAGAGACCTAACCCTAAACGGAGCTCAAAACCTCAGCTGTGCATGGCACGTACCTAACCCTAACCCTAACCCTAACCCTAACCCTAACCCTAACCCTAACCCTAAGAGACCTAACCCTAAACGGAACTCTAAACCTCAGCTGTGCATGGCATGTACATAACCCTAACCCTAACCCTAACCCTAACCCTAACCCTAACCCTAACCCTAACCCTAAGAGACCTAACCCTACACGGAACTCTAAACCTCAGCTGTGCATGGCATGTTCCTAACCCTAACCCTAACCCTAACCCTAACCCTAACCCTAACCCTAACCCTAACCCTAACCCTAACCCTAACCCTAACCCTAATCCTGACCCTAAGAGGCCTAACCCTAGACGGAATTCAAAACCTCAGCTGTGCATGGCATGTGCCTAACCCTAACCCTAACCCTAACCCTAACCCTAACCCTAAAAGACCTAACCCTAAACGGAACTCTAAACCTCAGCTGTGCATGGAATGTACCTAACCCTAACCCTAACCCTAACCCTAACCCTAATCCTAAGAGACCTAACCCTAAACGGAACTCAAAACCTCAGCTCTGCTTGGCATGTACCTAACCCTAACCCTAACCCTAACCCTAACCCTAACCCTAACCCTAACCCTAACCCTAACCCTAACCCTAACCCTAACCCTAATCATGACACTAAGAGGCTTAACCCTAAACGGAACTCAACCTCAGCTGTGCATGGCAGGTACATAACCATAATCCTAGCCCTAACCCTAACCCTAACCCTAACCCTAACCCTAACCCTAACCCTAACCCTAACCCTAACCCTAACCCGCACCCTAACCCTAAAACTGACCCTGAGAGAGCTAACCCTAAATGGAACTCTAAACCTACAGCTGTGCATGGCATGTACCTAACCCTAACCCTAACCGTAACCCTAACCCTAACCGTAACCCTAACCCTAACCCTAACTCTAACCCTAACCCTAAGAGACCTAACCCTAAACGGAACTCAAAACCTCAGCTGTGCATGGCATGTACCTAACCCTAAACCTAACCCTAACCCTAAGAGACCTAACCCTAAACGGAATTCAAAACCTCAGCAGTGCATGGCATGTGCCTAACCCTAACCCTAACCCTAACCCTAACCCTAACCCTAACCCTAAAAGACCTAACCCTAAACGGAACTCTAAACCTCAGCTGTGCATGGAATGTACCTAACCCTAACCCTAACCCTAACCCTAACCCTAATCCTAAGAGACCTAACCCTAAACGGAACTCAAAACCTCAGCTCTGCTTGGCATGTACCTAACCCTAACCCTAACCCTAACCCTAACCCTAACCCTAACCCTAACCCTAACCCTAACCCTAACCCTAATCATGACACTAAGAGGCTTAACCCTAAACGGAACTCAACCTCAGCTGTGCATGGCAGGTACATAACCATAATCCTAGCCCTAAACCTAACCCTAACCCTAACCCTAACCCTAACCCTAACCCTAAGAGACCTAACCCTAAACGGAACTCAAAACCTCAGCTGTGCATGGCATGTACCTAACCCTAACCCTAACCCTAACCCTAACCCTAACCCTAACCCTAAAAGACCTATCCCTAAACGGAACTCTAAACCTCAGCTGTGCATGTCATGTACATAACCCTAACCCTAACCCTAACCCTAACCCTAACCTTAAGAGACCTAACCCTAAATGGAACTCAAAACCTCATCTGTGCTTGGCATGTACCTAACCCTAACCCTAACCCTAACCCTAACCCTAACCCTAACCCTAACCCTAACCCTAACCCTAACCCTAAGAGACCTAACACTAAACGGAGCTCAAAACCTCAGCTGTGCATGGCACGTACCTAATCCTAACCCTAACCCTAACCCTAACCCTAACCCTAACCCTAACCCTAACCCTAACCCTAACCCTAACCCTAACCCTAACCCTAACCCTAACCTTAAAAGACCTAACCCTAAACGGAACTCTAAACCTACAGCTGTGCATGGCATGTACCTAACCCTAACCCTAACCCTAACCCTAACCCTAACCCTAACCCTTACCTTAACCCTAACCCTAAGAGACCTAACCCTAAACGGAACTCAAAACCTCAGCTGTGCATGGCATGCACCTAACCCTAACCCTAACCCTAACCCTAACCCTAACCCTACGAGACCTAACCCTAAACGGAACTCTAAACCTCAGCTGTGCATGGCATGTACATAACCCTAACCCTAACCCTAACCCTAACCCTAACCCTAACCCTAACCCTAACCCTAACCCGCACCCTAACCCTAAAACTGACCCTGAGAGAGCTAACCCTAAATGGAACTCTAAACCTACAGCTGTGCATGGCATGTACCTAACCCTAACCCTAACCGTAACCCTAACCCTAACCGTAACCCTAACCCTAACCCTAACTCTAACCCTAACCCTAAGAGACCTAACCCTAAACGGAACTCAAAACCTCAGCTGTGCATGGCATGTACCTAACCCTAAACCTAACCCTAACCCTAAGAGACCTAACCCTAAACGGAATTCAAAACCTCAGCAGTGCATGGCATGTGCCTAACCCTAACCCTAACCCTAACCCTAACCCTAACCCTAAAAGACCTAACCCTAAACGGAACTCTAAACCTCAGCTGTGCATGGAATGTACCTAACCCTAACCCTAACCCTAACCCTAACCCTAATCCTAAGAGACCTAACCCTAAACGGAACTCAAAACCTCAGCTCTGCTTGGCATGTACCTAACCCTAACCCTAACCCTAACCCTAACCCTAACCCTAACCCTAACCCTAACCCTAACCCTAACCCTAACCCTAATCATGACACTAAGAGGCTTAACCCTAAACGGAACTCAACCTCAGCTGTGCATGGCAGGTACATAACCATAATCCTAGCCCTAACCCTAACCCTAACCCTAACCCTAACCCTAACCCTAACCCTAACCCTAACCCTAACCCTAACCCGCACCCTAACCCTAAAACTGACCCTGAGAGAGCTAACCCTAAATGGAACTCTAAACCTACAGCTGTGCATGGCATGTACCTAACCCTAACCCTAACCGTAACCCTAACCCTAACCGTAACCCTAACCCTAACCCTAACTCTAACCCTAACCCTAAGAGACCTAACCCTAAACGGAACTCAAAACCTCAGCTGTGCATGGCATGTACCTAACCCTAAACCTAACCCTAACCCTAAGAGACCTAACCCTAAACGGAATTCAAAACCTCAGCAGTGCATGGCATGTGCCTAACCCTAACCCTAACCCTAACCCTAACCCTAACCCTAACCCTAAAAGACCTAACCCTAAACGGAACTCTAAACCTCAGCTGTGCATGGAATGTACCTAACCCTAACCCTAACCCTAACCCTAACCCTAATCCTAAGAGACCTAACCCTAAACGGAACTCAAAACCTCAGCTCTGCTTGGCATGTACCTAACCCTAACCCTAACCCTAACCCTAACCCTAACCCTAACCCTAACCCTAACCCTAACCCTAACCCTAATCATGACACTAAGAGGCTTAACCCTAAACGGAACTCAACCTCAGCTGTGCATGGCAGGTACATAACCATAATCCTAGCCCTAAACCTAACCCTAACCCTAACCCTAACCCTAACCCTAACCCTAAGAGACCTAACCCTAAACGGAACTCAAAACCTCAGCTGTGCATGGCATGTACCTAACCCTAACCCTAACCCTAACCCTAACCCTAACCCTAACCCTAAAAGACCTATCCCTAAACGGAACTCTAAACCTCAGCTGTGCATGTCATGTACATAACCCTAACCCTAACCCTAACCCTAACCCTAACCTTAAGAGACCTAACCCTAAATGGAACTCAAAACCTCATCTGTGCTTGGCATGTACCTAACCCTAACCCTAACCCTAACCCTAACCCTAACCCTAACCCTAACCCTAACCCTAACCCTAAGAGACCTAACACTAAACGGAGCTCAAAACCTCAGCTGTGCATGGCACGTACCTAATCCTAACCCTAACCCTAACCCTAACCCTAACCCTAA
>NW_026599592.1:3885000-3892500 GCF_023634155.1 Falco peregrinus | reverse complement strand
TGGCATGTACATAACCCTAACCCTAACCCTAACCCTAACCCTAACCCTAACCCTAACCCTAACCCTAACCCGCACCCTAACCCTAAAACTGACCCTGAGAGAGCTAACCCTAAATGGAACTCTAAACCTACAGCTGTGCATGGCATGTACCTAACCCTAACCCTAACCCTAACCCTAACCCTAACCGTAACCCTAACCCTAACCCTAACTCTAACCCTAACCCTAAGAGACCTAACCCTAAACGGAACTCAAAACCTCAGCTGTGCATGGCATGTACCTAACCCTAAAACTAACCCTAACCCTAAGAGACCTAACCCTAAACGGAATTCAAAACCTCAGCAGTGCATGGCATGTGCCTAACCCTAACCCTAACCCTAACCCTAACCCTAACCCTAAAAGACCTAACCCTAAACGGAACTCTAAACCTCAGCTGTGCATGGAATGTACCTAACCCTAACCCTAACCCTAACCCTAACCCTAATCATGACACTAAGAGGCTTAACCCTAAACGGAACTCAACCTCAGCTGTGCATGGCAGGTACATAACCATCATCCTAGCCCTAACCCTAACCCTAACCCTAACCCTAACCCTAACCCTAACCCTAACCCTAACCCTAACCCTAAGAGACCTAACCCTAAACGGGACTCAAAACCTCAGCTGTGCATGGCATGTACCTAACCCTAACCCTAACCCTAACCCTAACCCTAACCTTAAGAGACCTAACCCTAAATGGAACTCAAAACCTCATCTGTGCTTGGCATGTACCTAACCCTAACCCTAACCCTAATCCTAAACCTAACCCTAACCCTAACCCTAACCCTAACCCTAACCCTAACCCTAACCCTAACCCTAAGAGACCTAACACTAAACGGAACTCAAAACCTCAGCTGTGCATGGCATGTACCTAATCCTAACCCTAACCCTAACCCTAACCCTAACCCTAACCCTAAACCTAACCCTAACCCTAACCCTAACCCTAACCCTAACCCTAACCCTAACCCTAACCCTAACCCTAACCCTAACCCTAACCTTAAAAGACCTAACCCTAACCGGAACTCTAAACCTCAGCTGTGCATGGCATATACCTAACCCTAACCCTAACCCTAACCCTAACCCTAACCCTAAAAGACCTATCCCTAAACGGAACTCTAAACCTCAGCTGTGCATGGCATGTACATAACCCTAACCCTAACCCTAACCCTAACCCTAACCTTAAGAGACCTAACCCTAAATGGAACTCATAACCTCATCTGTGCTTGGCATGTACCTAACCCTAACCCTAACCCTAACCCTAACCCTAACCCTAACCCTAACCCTAAACCTAACCCTAACCCTAACCCTAAGAGACCTAACCCTAAACGGAGCTCAAAACCTCAGCTGTGCATGGCACGTACCTAACCCTAACCCTAACCCTAACCCTAACCCTAACCCTAACCCTAACCCTAAGAGACCTAACCCTAAACGGAACTCTAAACCTCAGCTGTGCATGGCATGTACATAACCCTAACCCTAACCCTAACCCTAACCCTAACCCTAACCCTAACCCTAACCCTAAGAGACCTAACCCTACACGGAACTCTAAACCTCAGCTGTGCATGGCATGTTCCTAACCCTAACCCTAACCCTAACCCTAACCCTAACCCTAACCCTAACCCTAACCCTAACCCTAACCCTAACCCTAATCCTGACCCTAAGAGGCCTAACCCTAGACGGAATTCAAAACCTCAGCTGTGCATGGCATGTGCCTAACCCTAACCCTAACCCTAACCCTAACCCTAACCCTAAAAGACCTAACCCTAAACGGAACTCTAAACCTCAGCTGTGCATGGAATGTACCTAACCCTAACCCTAACCCTAACCCTAACCCTAATCCTAAGAGACCTAACCCTAAACGGAACTCAAAACCTCAGCTCTGCTTGGCATGTACCTAACCCTAACCCTAACCCTAACCCTAACCCTAACCCTAACCCTAACCCTAACCCTAACCCTAACCCTAACCCTAACCCTAATCATGACACTAAGAGGCTTAACCCTAAACGGAACTCAACCTCAGCTGTGCATGGCAGGTACATAACCATAATCCTAGCCCTAACCCTAACCCTAACCCTAACCCTAACCCTAACCCTAACCCTAACCCTAACCCTAACCCTAACCCGCACCCTAACCCTAAAACTGACCCTGAGAGAGCTAACCCTAAATGGAACTCTAAACCTACAGCTGTGCATGGCATGTACCTAACCCTAACCCTAACCGTAACCCTAACCCTAACCGTAACCCTAACCCTAACCCTAACTCTAACCCTAACCCTAAGAGACCTAACCCTAAACGGAACTCAAAACCTCAGCTGTGCATGGCATGTACCTAACCCTAAACCTAACCCTAACCCTAAGAGACCTAACCCTAAACGGAATTCAAAACCTCAGCAGTGCATGGCATGTGCCTAACCCTAACCCTAACCCTAACCCTAACCCTAACCCTAACCTTAAAAGACCTAACCCTAAACGGAACTCTAAACCTACAGCTGTGCATGGCATGTACCTAACCCTAACCCTAACCCTAACCCTAACCCTAACCCTTACCTTAACCCTAACCCTAAGAGACCTAACCCTAAACGGAACTCAAAACCTCAGCTGTGCATGGCATGTACCTAACCCTAACCCTAACCCTAACCCTAACCCTAACCCTAAGAGACCTAACCCTAAACGGAACTCTAAACCTCAGCTGTGCATGGCATGTACATAACCCTAACCCTAACCCTAACCCTAACCCTAACCCTAACCCTAACCCTAACCCTAACCCTAAGAGACCTAACCCTACACGGAACTCTAAACCTCAGCTGTGCATGGCATGTTCCTAACCCTAACCCTAACCCTAACCCTAACCCTAACCCTAACCCTAACCCTAACCCTAACCCTAACCCTAATCCTGACCCTAAGAGGCCTAACCCTAGACGGAATTCAAAACCTCAGCTGTGCATGGCATGTGCCTAACCCTAACCCTAACCCTAACCCTAACCCTAACCCTAAAAGACCTAACCCTAAACGGAACTCTAAACCTCAGCTGTGCATGGAATGTACCTAACCCTAACCCTAACCCTAACCCTAACCCTAATCCTAAGAGACCTAACCCTAAACGGAACTCAAAATTTCAGCTCTGCTTGGCATGTACCTAACCCTAACCCTAACCCTAACCCTAACCCTAACCCTAACCCTAACCCTAACCCTAATCCTAACCCTAATCATGACACTAAGAGGCTTAACCCTAAACGGAACTCAACCTCAGCTGTGCATGGCAGGTACATAACCATAATCCTAGCCCTAAACCTAACCCTAACCCTAACCCTAACCCTAACCCTAACCCTAAGAGACCTAACCCTAAACGGAACTCAAAACCTCAGCTGTGCATGGCATGTACCTAACCCTAACCCTAACCCTAACCCTAACCCTAACCCTAACCCTAAAAGACCTATCCCTAAACGGAACTCTAAACCTCAGCTGTGCATGTCATGTACATAACCCTAACCCTAACCCTAACCCTAACCCTAACCTTAAGAGACCTAACCCTAAATGGAACTCAAAACCTCATCTGTGCTTGGCATGTACCTAACCCTAACCCTAACCCTAACCCTAACCCTAACCCTAACCCTAACCCTAACCCTAACCCTAAGAGACCTAACACTAAACGGAGCTCAAAACCTCAGCTGTGCATGGCACGTACCTAATCCTAACCCTAACCCTAACCCTAACCCTAACCCTAACCCTAACCCTAACCCTAACCCTAACCCTAACCCTAACCCTAACCCTAACCCTAACCCTAACCTTAAAAGACCTAACCCTAAACGGAACTCTAAACCTACAGCTGTGCATGGCATGTACCTAACCCTAACCCTAACCCTAACCCTAACCCTAACCCTAACCCTTACCTTAACCCTAACCCTAAGAGACCTAACCCTAAACGGAACTCAAAACCTCAGCTGTGCATGGCATGCACCTAACCCTAACCCTAACCCTAACCCTAACCCTAACCCTACGAGACCTAACCCTAAACGGAACTCTAAACCTCAGCTGTGCATGGCATGTACATAACCCTAACCCTAACCCTAACCCTAACCCTAACCCTAACCCTAACCCTAACCCGCACCCTAACCCTAAAACTGACCCTGAGAGAGCTAACCCTAAATGGAACTCTAAACCTACAGCTGTGCATGGCATGTACCTAACCCTAACCCTAACCGGAACCCTAACCCTAACCGTAACCCTAACCCTAACCCTAACTCTAACCCTAACCCTAAGAGACCTAACCCTAAACGGAACTCAAAACCTCAGCTGTGCATGGCATGTACCTAACCCTAAACCTAACCCTAACCCTAAGAGACCTAACCCTAAACGGAATTCAAAACCTCAGCAGTGCATGGCATGTGCCTAACCCTAACCCTAACCCTAACCCTAACCCTAACCCTAAAAGACCTAACCCTAAACGGAACTCTAAACCTCAGCTGTGCATGGAATGTACCTAACCCTAACCCTAACCCTAACCCTAACCCTAATCATGACACTAAGAGGCTTAACCCTAAACGGAACTCAACCTCAGCTGTGCATGGCAGGTACATAACCATCATCCTAGCCCTAACCCTAACCCTAACCCTAACCCTAACCCTAACCCTAACCCTAACCCTAACCCTAAGAGACCTAACCCTAAACGGAACTCAAAACCTCAGCTGTGCATGGCATGTACCTAACCCTAACCCTAACCCTAACCCTAACCCTAACCTTAAGAGACCTAACCCTAAATGGAACTCAAAACCTCATCTGTGCTTGGCATGTACCTAACCCTAACCCTAACCCTAATCCTAAACCTAACCCTAACCCTAACCCTAACCCTAACCCTAACCCTAACCCTAACCCTAACCCTAACCCTAAGAGACCTAACACTAAACGGAACTCAAAACCTCAGCTGTGCATGGCATGTACCTAATCCTAACCCTAACCCTAACCCTAACCCTAACCCTAACCCTAAACCTAACCCTAACCCTAACCCTAACCCTAACCCTAACCCTAACCCTAACCCTAACCCTAACCCTAACCCTAACCCTAACCTTAAAAGACCTAACCCTAACCGGAACTCTAAACCTCAGCTGTGCATGGCATATACCTAACCCTAACCCTAACCCTAACCCTAACCCTAACCCTAAAAGACCTATCCCTAAACGGAACTCTAAACCTCAGCTGTGCATGGCATGTACATAACCCTAACCCTAACCCTAACCCTAACCCTAACCTTAAGAGACCTAACCCTAAATGGAACTCATAACCTCATCTGTGCTTGGCATGTACCTAACCCTAACCCTAACCCTAACCCTAACCCTAACCCTAACCCTAACCCTAAACCTAACCCTAACCCTAACCCTAAGAGACCTAACCCTAAACGGAGCTCAAAACCTCAGCTGTGCATGGCACGTACCTAACCCTAACCCTAACCCTAACCCTAACCCTAACCCTAAGAGACCTAACCCTACACGGAACTCTAAACCTCAGCTGTGCATGGCATGTTCCTAACCCTAACCCTAACCCTAACCCTAACCCTAACCCTAACCCTAACCCTAACCCTAACCCTAACCCTAATCCTGACCCTAAGAGGCCTAACCCTAGACGGAATTCAAAACCTCAGCTGTGCATGGCATGTGCCTAACCCTAACCCTAACCCTAACCCTAACCCTAACCCTAAAAGACCTAACCCTAAACGGAACTCTAAACCTCAGCTGTGCATGGAATGTACCTAACCCTAACCCTAACCCTAACCCTAACCCTAATCCTAAGAGACCTAACCCTAAACGGAACTCAAAACCTCAGCTCTGCTTGGCATGTACCTAACCCTAACCCTAACCCTAACCCTAACCCTAACCCTAACCCTAACCCTAACCCTAACCCTAACCCTAACCCTAACCCTAACCCTAATCATGACAATAAGAGGCTTAACCCTAAACGGAACTCAACCTCAGCTGTGCATGGCAGGTACATAACCATAATCCTAGCCCTAAACCTAACCCTAACCCTAACCCTAACCCTAACCCTAACCCTAAGAGACCTAACCCTAAACGGAACTCAAAACCTCAGCTGTGCATGGCATGTACCTAACCCTAACCCTAACCCTAACCCTAACCCTAACCCTAACCCTAAAAGACCTATCCCTAAACGGAACTCTAAACCTCAGCTGTGCATGTCATGTACATAACCCTAACCCTAACCCTAACCCTAACCCTAACCTTAAGAGACCTAACCCTAAATGGAACTCAAAACCTCATCTGTGCTTGGCATGTACCTAACCCTAACCCTAACCCTAACCCTAACCCTAACCCTAACCCTAACCCTAACCCTAACCCTAACCCTAAGAGACCTAACACTAAACGGAGCTCAAAACCTCAGCTGTGCATGGCACGTACCTAATCCTAACCCTAACCCTAACCCTAACCCTAACCCTAACCCTAACCCTAACCCTAACCCTAACCCTAACCCTAACCCTAACCCTAACCCTAACCCTAACCTTAAAAGACCTAACCCTAAACGGAACTCTAAACCTACAGCTGTGCATGGCATGTACCTAACCCTAACCCTAACCCTAACCCTAACCCTAACCCTAACCCTTACCTTAACCCTAGCCCTAAGAGACCTAACCCTAAACGGAACTCTAAACCTCAGCTGTGCATGGCATGTACCTAACCCTAACCCTAACCCTAACCCTAACCCTAACCCTAACCCTAACCCTAACCCTAACCCTAAGAGACCTAACCCTAAACGGAACTCTAAACCTCATTTGTGCATGGCATGTACCTAACCCTAACCCTAACCCTAAACCTAACCCTAACCCTAACCCTAATCCTAACCCTAACCCTAACCCTAATCCTGACCCTAAGAGGCCTAACCCTAGACGGAACTCTAAACCTCAGCTCTGCATGGCATGTACATAACCCTAACCCTAACCCTAACCCTAACCCTAACCCTAACCCTAACCCTAACCCTAACCCTAACCCTAATCCTGACCCTAAGAGGCCTAACCCTAGACGGAATTCAAAACCTCAGCTGTGCATGGCATGTGCCTAACCCTAACCCTAACCCTAACCCTAACCCTAACCCTAAAAGACCTAACCCTAAACGGAACTCTAAACCTCAGCTGTGCATGGAATGTACCTAACCCTAACCCTAACCCTAACCCTAACCCTAACCCTAAGAGACCTAACCCTAAACGGAACTCAAAACCTCAGCTCTGCTTGGCATGTACCTAACCCTAACCCTAACCCTAACCCTAACCCTAACCCTAACCCTAACCCTAACCCTAACCCTAACCCTAATCATGACACTAAGAGGCTTAACCCTAAACGGAACTCAACCTCAGCTGTGCATGGCAGGTACATAACCATAATCCTAGCCCTAACCCTAACCCTAACCCTAAGCCTAACCCTAACCCTAACCCTAACCCTAACCCTAACCCTAACCCTAACCCTA
>NW_026599592.1:3875000-3882500 GCF_023634155.1 Falco peregrinus | reverse complement strand
TAACCCTAACCCTAACCCTAACCCTAAAAGACCTATCCCTAAACGGAACTCTAAACCTCAGCTGTGCATGGCATGTACATAACCCTAACCCTAACCCTAACCCTAACCCTAACCTTAAGAGACCTAACCCTAAATGGAACTCATAACCTCATCTGTGCTTGGCATGTACCTAACCCTAACCCTAACCCTAACCCTAACCCTAACCCTAACCCTAACCCTAAACCTAACCCTAACCCTAACCCTAAGAGACCTAACCCTAAACGGAGCTCAAAACCTCAGCTGTGCATGGCACGTACCTAACCCTAACCCTAACCCTAACCCTAACCCTAACCCTAACCCTAAGAGACCTAACCCTAAACGGAACTCTAAACCTCAGCTGTGCATGGCATGTACATAACCCTAACCCTAACCCTAACCCTAACCCTAACCCTAAGAGACCTAACCCTAAACGGAACTCTAAACCTCAGCTGTGCATGGCATGTACATAACCCTAACCCTAACCCTAACCCTAACCCTAACCCTAACCCTAACCCTAACCCTAACCCTAAGAGACCTAACCCTACACGGAACTCTAAACCTCAGCTGTGCATGGCATGTTCCTAACCCTAACCCTAACCCTAACCCTAACCCTAACCCTAACCCTAACCCTAACCCTAACCCTAACCCTAACCCTAACCCTAATCCTGACCCTAAGAGTCCTAACCCTAGACGGAATTCAAAACCTCAGCTGTGCATGGCATGTGCCTAACCCTAACCCTAACCCTAACCCTAACCCTAACCCTAAAAGACCTAACCCTAAACGGAACTCTAAACCTCAGCTGTGCATGGAATGTACATAACCCTAACCCTAACCCTAACCCTAACCCTAATCCTAAGAGACCTAACCCTAAACGGAACTCAAAACCTCAGCTCTGCTTGGCATGTACCTAACCCTAACCCTAACCCTAACCCTAACCCTAACCCTAACCCTAACCCTAACCCTAACCCTAACCCTAACCCTAACCCTAATCATGACACTAAGAGGCTTAACCCTAAACGGAACTCAACCTCAGCTGTGCATGGCAGGTACATAACCATAATCCTAGCCCTAACCCTAACCCTAACCCTAACCCTAACCCTAACCCTAACCCTAACCCTAACCCGCACCCTAACCCTAAAACTGACCCTGAGAGAGCTAACCCTAAATGGAACTCTAAACCTACAGCTGTGCATGGCATGTACCTAACCCTAACCCTAACCGTAACCCTAACCCTAACCGTAACCCTAACCCTAACCCTAACTCTAACCCTAACCCTAAGAGACCTAACCCTAAACGGAACTCAAAACCTCAGCTGTGCATGGCATGTACCTAACCCTAAACCTAACCCTAACCCTAAGAGACCTAACCCTAAACGGAATTCAAAACCTCAGCAGTGCATGGCATGTGCCTAACCCTAACCCTAACCCTAACCCTAACCCTAACCCTAACCTTAAAAGACCTAACCCTAAACGGAACTCTAAACCTACAGCTGTGCATGGCATGTACCTAACCCTAACCCTAACCCTAACCCTAACCCTAACCCTTACCTTAACCCTAACCCTAAGAGACCTAACCCTAAACGGAACTCAAAACCTCAGCTGTGCATGGCATGTACCTAACCCTAACCCTAACCCTAACCCTAACCCTAACCCTAAGAGACCTAACCCTAAACGGAACTCTAAACCTCAGCTGTGCATGGCATGTACATAACCCTAACCCTAACCCTAACCCTAACCCTAACCCTAACCCTAACCCTAACCCTAACCCTAACCCTAACCCTAAGAGACCTAACCCTACACGGAACTCTAAACCTCAGCTGTGCATGGCATGTTCCTAACCCTAACCCTAACCCTAACCCTAACCCTAACCCTAACCCTAACCCTAACCCTAACCCTAACCCTAATCCTGACCCTAAGAGGCCTAACCCTAGACGGAATTCAAAACCTCAGCTGTGCATGGCATGTGCCTAACCCTAACCCTAACCCTAACCCTAACCCTAACCCTAAAAGACCTAACCCTAAACGGAACTCTAAACCTCAGCTGTGCATGGAATGTACCTAACCCTAACCCTAACCCTAACCCTAACCCTAATCCTAAGAGACCTAACCCTAAACGGAACTCAAAACCTCAGCTCTGCTTGGCATGTACCTAACCCTAACCCTAACCCTAACCCTAACCCTAACCCTAACCCTAACCCTAACCCTAACCCTAACCCTAACCCTAAAAGACCTATCCCTAAACGGAACTCTAAACCTCAGCTGTGCATGTCATGTACATAACCCTAACCCTAACCCTAACCCTAACCCTAACCTTAAGAGACCTAACCCTAAATGGAACTCAAAACCTCATCTGTGCTTGGCATGTACCTAACCCTAACCCTAACCCTAACCCTAACCCTAACCCTAACCCTAACCCTAACCCTAACCCTAACCCTAAGAGACCTAACACTAAACGGAGCTCAAAACCTCAGCTGTGCATGGCACGTACCTAATCCTAACCCTAACCCTAACCCTAACCCTAACCCTAACCCTAACCCTAACCCTAACCCTAACCCTAACCCTAACCCTAACCCTAACCCTAACCCTAACCTTAAAAGACCTAACCCTAAACGGAACTCTAAACCTACAGCTGTGCATGGCATGTACCTAACCCTAACCCTAACCCTAACCCTAACCCTAACCCTAACCCTTACCTTAACCCTAGCCCTAAGAGACCTAACCCTAAACGGAACTCTAAACCTCAGCTGTGCATGGCATGTACCTAACCCTAACCCTAACCCTAACCCTAACCCTAACCCTAACCCTAACCCTAACCCTAACCCTAAGAGACCTAACCCTAAACGGAACTCTAAACCTCATTTGTGCATGGCATGTACCTAACCCTAACCCTAACCCTAAACCTAACCCTAACCCTAACCCTAATCCTAACCCTAACCCTAACCCTAATCCTGACCCTAAGAGGCCTAACCCTAGACGGAACTCTAAACCTCAGCTCTGCATGGCATGTACATAACCCTAACCCTAACCCTAACCCTAACCCTAACCCTAACCCTAACCCTAACCCTAACCCTAACCCTAATCCTGACCCTAAGAGGCCTAACCCTAGACGGAATTCAAAACCTCAGCTGTGCATGGCATGTGCCTAACCCTAACCCTAACCCTAACCCTAACCCTAACCCTAACCCTAACCCTAAAAGACCTATCCCTAAACGGAACTCTAAACCTCAGCTGTGCATGGCATGTACATAACCCTAACCCTAACCCTAACCCTAACCCTAACCTTAAGAGACCTAACCCTAAATGGAACTCATAACCTCATCTGTGCTTGGCATGTACCTAACCCTAACCCTAACCCTAACCCTAACCCTAACCCTAACCCTAACCCTAAACCTAACCCTAACCCTAACCCTAAGAGACCTAACCCTAAACGGAGCTCAAAACCTCAGCTGTGCATGGCACGTACCTAACCCTAACCCTAACCCTAACCCTAACCCTAACCCTAACCCTAAGAGACCTAACCCTAAACGGAACTCTAAACCTCAGCTGTGCATGGCATGTACATAACCCTAACCCTAACCCTAACCCTAACCCTAACCCTAACCCTAACCCTAACCCTAAGAGACCTAACCCTACACGGAACTCTAAACCTCAGCTGTGCATGGCATGTTCCTAACCCTAACCCTAACCCTAACCCTAACCCTAACCCTAACCCTAACCCTAACCCTAACCCTAACCCTAACCCTAATCCTGACCCTAAGAGTCCTAACCCTAGACGGAATTCAAAACCTCAGCTGTGCATGGCATGTGCCTAACCCTAACCCTAACCCTAACCCTAACCCTAACCCTAAAAGACCTAACCCTAAACGGAACTCTAAACCTCAGCTGTGCATGGAATGTACCTAACCCTAACCCTAACCCTAACCCTAACCCTAATCCTAAGAGACCTAACCCTAAACGGAACTCAAAACCTCAGCTCTGCTTGGCATGTACCTAACCCTAACCCTAACCCTAACCCTAACCCTAACCCTAACCCTAACCCTAACCCTAACCCTAACCCTAACCCTAACCCTAACCCTAATCATGACACTAAGAGGCTTAACCCTAAACGGAACTCAACCTCAGCTGTGCATGGCAGGTACATAACCATAATCCTAGCCCTAACCCTAACCCTAACCCTAACCCTAACCCTAACCCTAACCCTAACCCTAACCCGCACCCTAACCCTAAAACTGACCCTGAGAGAGCTAACCCTAAATGGAACTCTAAACCTACAGCTGTGCATGGCATGTACCTAACCCTAACCCTAACCGTAACCCTAACCCTAACCGTAACCCTAACCCTAACCCTAACTCTAACCCTAACCCTAAGAGACCTAACCCTAAACGGAACTCAAAACCTCAGCTGTGCATGGCATGTACCTAACCCTAAACCTAACCCTAACCCTAAGAGACCTAACCCTAAACGGAATTCAAAACCTCAGCAGTGCATGGCATGTGCCTAACCCTAACCCTAACCCTAACCCTAACCCTAACCCTAACCTTAAAAGACCTAACCCTAAACGGAACTCTAAACCTACAGCTGTGCATGGCATGTACCTAACCCTAACCCTAACCCTAACCCTAACCCTAACCCTTACCTTAACCCTAACCCTAAGAGACCTAACCCTAAACGGAACTCAAAACCTCAGCTGTGCATGGCATGTACCTAACCCTAACCCTAACCCTAACCCTAACCCTAACCCTAAGAGACCTAACCCTAAACGGAACTCTAAACCTCAGCTGTGCATGGCATGTACATAACCCTAACCCTAACCCTAACCCTAACCCTAACCCTAACCCTAACCCTAACCCTAACCCTAACCCTAACCCTAAGAGACCTAACCCTACACGGAACTCTAAACCTCAGCTGTGCATGGCATGTTCCTAACCCTAACCCTAACCCTAACCCTAACCCTAACCCTAACCCTAACCCTAACCCTAACCCTAACCCTAATCCTGACCCTAAGAGGCCTAACCCTAGACGGAATTCAAAACCTCAGCTGTGCATGGCATGTGCCTAACCCTAACCCTAACCCTAACCCTAACCCTAACCCTAAAAGACCTAACCCTAAACGGAACTCTAAACCTCAGCTGTGCATGGAATGTACCTAACCCTAACCCTAACCCTAACCCTAACCCTAACCCTAATCCTAAGAGACCTAACCCTAAACGGAACTCAAAACCTCAGCTCTGCTTGGCATGTACCTAACCCTAACCCTAACCCTAACCCTAACCCTAACCCTAACCCTAACCCTAACCCTAACCCTAACCCTAACCCTAAAAGACCTATCCCTAAACGGAACTCTAAACCTCAGCTGTGCATGTCATGTACATAACCCTAACCCTAACCCTAACCCTAACCCTAACCTTAAGAGACCTAACCCTAAATGGAACTCAAAACCTCATCTGTGCTTGGCATGTACCTAACCCTAACCCTAACCCTAACCCTAACCCTAACCCTAACCCTAACCCTAACCCTAACCCTAACCCTAAGAGACCTAACACTAAACGGAGCTCAAAACCTCAGCTGTGCATGGCACGTACCTAATCCTAACCCTAACCCTAACCCTAACCCTAACCCTAACCCTAACCCTAACCCTAACCCTAACCCTAACCCTAACCCTAACCCTAACCTTAAAAGACCTAACCCTAAACGGAACTCTAAACCTACAGCTGTGCATGGCATGTACCTAACCCTAACCCTAACCCTAACCCTAACCCTAACCCTAACCCTTACCTTAACCCTAGCCCTAAGAGACCTAACCCTAAACGGAACTCTAAACCTCAGCTGTGCATGGCATGTACCTAACCCTAACCCTAACCCTAACCCTAACCCTAACCCTAACCCTAACCCTAACCCTAACCCTAAGAGACCTAACCCTAAACGGAACTCTAAACCTCATTTGTGCATGGCATGTACCTAACCCTAACCCTAACCCTAAACCTAACCCTAACCCTAACCCTAATCCTAACCCTAACCCTAACCCTAATCCTGACCCTAAGAGGCCTAACCCTAGACGGAACTCTAAACCTCAGCTCTGCATGGCATGTACATAACCCTAACCCTAACCCTAACCCTAACCCTAACCCTAACCCTAACCCTAACCCTAACCCTAACCCTAATCCTGACCCTAAGAGGCCTAACCCTAGACGGAATTCAAAACCTCAGCTGTGCATGGCATGTGCCTAACCCTAACCCTAACCCTAACCCTAACCCTAACCCTAAAAGACCTAACCCTAAACGGAACTCTAAACCTCAGCTGTGCATGGAATGTACCTAACCCTAACCCTAACCCTAACCCTAACCCTAACCCTAAGAGACCTAACCCTAAACGGAACTCAAAACCTCAGCTCTGCTTGGCATGTACCTAACCCTAACCCTAACCCTAACCCTAACCCTAACCCTAACCCTAACCCTAACCCTAACCCTAACCCTAATCATGACACTAAGAGGCTTAACCCTAAACGGAACTCAACCTCAGCTGTGCATGGCAGGTACATAACCATAATCCTAGCCCTAACCCTAACCCTAACCCTAAGCCTAACCCTAACCCTAACCCTAACCCTAACCCTAACCCTAACCCTAACCCTAAGAGACCTAACCCTAAACGGAACTCAAAACCTCAGCTGTGCATGGCATATACCTAACCCTAACCCTAACCCTAACCCTAACCCTAACCCTAACCCTAAAAGACCTATCCCTAAACGGAACTCTAAACCTCAGCTGTGCATGTCATGTACATAACCCTAACCCTAACCCTAACCCTAACCCTAACCTTAAGAGACCTAACCCTAAATGGAACTCAAAACCTCATCTGTGCTTGGCATGTACCTAACCCTAACCCTAACCCTAACCCTAACCCTAACCCTAACCCTAACCCTAACCCTAAGAGACCTAACACTAAACGGAGCTCAAAACCTCAGCTGTGCATGGCACGTACCTAATCCTAACCCTAACCCTAACCCTAACCCTAACCCTAACCCTAACCCTAACCCTAACCCTAACCCTAACCCTAACCCTAACCCTAACCTTAAAAGACCTAACCCTAAACGGAACTCTAAACCTACAGCTGTGCATGGCATGTACCTAACCCTAACCCTAACCCTAACCCTAACCCTAACCCTAACCGTAACCCTTACCTTAACCCTAACCCTAAGAGACCTAACCCTAAACGGAACTCAAAACCTCAGCTGTGCATGGCATGTACCTAACCCTAACCCTAACCCTAAAAGACCTATCCCTAAACGGAACTCTAAACCTCAGCTGTGCATGTCATGTACATAACCCTAACCCTAACCCTAACCCTAACCCTAACCCTAACCCTAACCCTAACCCTAACCCGCACCCTAACCCTAAAACTGACCCTGAGAGAGCTAACCCTAAATGGAACTCTAAACCTACAGCTGTGCATGGCATGTACCTAACCCTAACCCTAACCGTAAC
>NW_026599592.1:3870000-3872500 GCF_023634155.1 Falco peregrinus | reverse complement strand
AAACGGAACTCAAAACCTCAGCTCTGCTTGGCATGTACCTAACCCTAACCCTAACCCTAACCCTAACCCTAACCCTAACCCTAACCCTAACCCTAACCCTAACCCTAACCCTAACCCTAATCATGACACTAAGAGGCTTAACCCTAAACGGAACTCAACCTCAGCTGTGCATGGCAGGTACATAACCATAATCCTAGCCCTAACCCTAACCCTAACCCTAACCCTAACCCTAACCCTAACCCTAACCCTAACCCTAACCCTAACCCTAACCCGCACCCTAACCCTAAAACTGACCCTGAGAGAGCTAACCCTAAATGGAACTCTAAACCTACAGCTGTGCATGGCATGTACCTAACCCTAACCCTAACCGTAACCCTAACCCTAACCGTAACCCTAACCCTAACCCTAACTCTAACCCTAACCCTAAGAGACCTAACCCTAAACGGAACTCAAAACCTCAGCTGTGCATGGCATGTACCTAACCCTAAACCTAACCCTAACCCTAAGAGACCTAACCCTAAACGGAATTCAAAACCTCAGCAGTGCATGGCATGTGCCTAACCCTAACCCTAACCCTAACCCTAACCCTAACCCTAACCTTAAAAGACCTAACCCTAAACGGAACTCTAAACCTACAGCTGTGCATGGCATGTACCTAACCCTAACCCTAACCCTAACCCTAACCCTAACCCTTACCTTAACCCTAACCCTAAGAGACCTAACCCTAAACGGAACTCAAAACCTCAGCTGTGCATGGCATGTACCTAACCCTAACCCTAACCCTAACCCTAACCCTAACCCTAACCCTAAGAGACCTAACCCTAAACGGAACTCTAAACCTCAGCTGTGCATGGCATGTACATAACCCTAACCCTAACCCTAACCCTAACCCTAACCCTAACCCTAACCCTAACCCTAACCCTAACCCTAAGAGACCTAACCCTACACGGAACTCTAAACCTCAGCTGTGCATGGCATGTTCCTAACCCTAACCCTAACCCTAACCCTAACCCTAACCCTAACCCTAACCCTAACCCTAACCCTAACCCTAATCCTGACCCTAAGAGGCCTAACCCTAGACGGAATTCAAAACCTCAGCTGTGCATGGCATGTGCCTAACCCTAACCCTAACCCTAACCCTAACCCTAACCCTAAAAGACCTAACCCTAAACGGAACTCTAAACCTCAGCTGTGCATGGAATGTACCTAACCCTAACCCTAACCCTAACCCTAACCCTAATCCTAAGAGACCTAACCCTAAACGGAACTCAAAACCTCAGCTCTGCTTGGCATGTACCTAACCCTAACCCTAACCCTAACCCTAACCCTAACCCTAACCCTAACCCTAACCCTAACCCTAACCCTAATCATGACACTAAGAGGCTTAACCCTAAACGGAACTCAACCTCAGCTGTGCATGGCAGGTACATAACCATAATCCTAGCCCTAAACCTAACCCTAACCCTAACCCTAACCCTAACCCTAACCCTAAGAGACCTAACCCTAAACGGAACTCAAAACCTCAGCTGTGCATGGCATGTACCTAACCCTAACCCTAACCCTAACCCTAACCCTAACCCTAACCCTAAAAGACCTATCCCTAAACGGAACTCTAAACCTCAGCTGTGCATGTCATGTACATAACCCTAACCCTAACCCTAACCCTAACCCTAACCTTAAGAGACCTAACCCTAAATGGAACTCAAAACCTCATCTGTGCTTGGCATGTACCTAACCCTAACCCTAACCCTAACCCTAACCCTAACCCTAACCCTAACCCTAACCCTAACCCTAAGAGACCTAACACTAAACGGAGCTCAAAACCTCAGCTGTGCATGGCACGTACCTAATCCTAACCCTAACCCTAACCCTAACCCTAACCCTAACCCTAACCCTAACCCTAACCCTAACCCTAACCCTAACCCTAACCCTAACCCTAACCCTAACCCTAACCCTAACCTTAAAAGACCTAACCCTAAACGGAACTCTAAACCTACAGCTGTGCATGGCATGTACCTAACCCTAACCCTAACCCTAACCCTAACCCTAACCCTAACCCTTACCTTAACCCTAACCCTAAGAGACCTAACCCTAAACGGAACTCAAAACCTCAGCTGTGCATGGCATGCACCTAACCCTAACCCTAACCCTAACCCTAACCCTAACCCTACGAGACCTAACCCTAAACGGAACTCTAAACCTCAGCTGTGCATGGCATGTACATAACCCTAACCCTAACCCTAACCCTAACCCTAACCCTAACCCTAACCCTAACCCTAACCCGCACCCTAACCCTAAAACTGACCCTGAGAGAGCTAACCCTAAATGGAACTCTAAACCTACAGCTGTGCATGGCATGTACCTAACCCTAACCCTAACCGGAACCCTAACCCTAACCGTAACCCTAACCCTAACCCTAACTCTAACCCTAACCCTAAGAGACCTAACCCTAAACGGAACTCAAAACCTCAGCTGTGCATGGCATGTACCTAACCCTAAA
>NW_026599592.1:3855000-3865000 GCF_023634155.1 Falco peregrinus | reverse complement strand
AACCCTAACCCTAACCCTAACCCTAACCCTAAAAGACCTAACCCTAAACGGAACTCTAAACCTCAGCTGTGCTTGGCATGTACATAACCCTAACCCTAACCCTAACCCTAACCCTAACCTTAAGAGACCTAACCCTAAATGGAACTCAAAACCTCATCTGTGCTTGGCATGTACCTAACCCTAACCCTAACCCTAACCCTAACCCTAACCCTAACCCTAACCCTAACCCTAACCCTAACCCTAAGAGACCTAACCCTAAACGGAACTCAAAACCTCAGCTGTGCATGGCATGTACCTAATCCTAACCCTAACCCTAACCCTAACCCTAACCCTAACCCTAACCCTAACCCTAACCCTAACCTTAAAAGACCTAACCCTAAACAAAACTCTAAACCTACAACTGTGCATGGCATGTACCTAACCCTAACCCTAACCCTAACCCTAACCCTAACCCTAACCCTAACCGTAACCCTAACCTTAACCCTAACCCTAAGAGACCTAACCCTAAACGGAACTCTAAACCTCAGTTGTGCATGGCATGTACCTATACCCTAACCCTAACCCTAACCCTAACCCTAACCCTAATCCTAAACCTAACCCTAACCCTAATCCTGACCCTAACAGGCCTAACCCTAGTCGGAACTCTAAACCTCAGCTGTGCATGGCATGTACATAACCCTAACCCTAACCCTAACACTAACCCTAAGAGACCTAACCCTACACGGAACTCAAAACCTCAGCTGTGCATGGCATGTACCTAACCCTAACCGTAACCCTAACCGTAACCCTAACCCTAACCGTAACCCTAACCGTAACCCTAACACTAACCCTAACCCTAACCCTAAGAGACCTAACCATAAACAGAACTCTAAACTTCAGCTGTGCATGGCATGTACCTAACCCTAACCCTAACCCTAACCCTAACCCTAACCCTAACCCTAACCCTAACCCTAACCCTAACCCTAAAACTGACCCTAAGAGAGCTAACCCTAAACGGAACTCTAAACCTCAGCTGTGCATGGCATGTACCTAACCCTAACCCTAACCCTAACCCTAACCCTAACCCTAACCCTAACCCTAACCCTAACCCTAACCCTAACCCTAACCCTAACCCGAACCTTAAAAGACCTAACCCTAAACGGAACTCTAAACCTACAGCTGTGCATGGCATGTACCTAACCCTAACCCTAACCCTAACCCTAACCCTAACCCTAACCCTAACACTAACCCTAACCCTAACGCTAAGAGACCTAACCCTAAACGGAACTCTAAACCTCAGTTGTGCATGGCATGTACCTAACCCTTACCCTAACCCTAACCCTAACCCTAACCCTAATCCTAAACCTAACCCTAACCCTAATCCTGACCCTAAGAGGCCTAACCCTAGACGGAACGCTAAACCTCAGCTGTGCATGGCATGTACCTAACCCTAACCCTAACCCTAACCCTAACCCTAACCCTAATCCTAACCCGCACCCTAACCCTAAAACTGACCCTGAGAGAGCTAACCCTAAACGGAACTCTAAACCTACAGCTGTGCATGGCATGTACCTAACCCTAACCCTAACCCTAACCCTAACCCTAACCCTAACCCTAACCCTAATCATGACACTAAGAGGCTTAACCCTAAACGGAACTCAACCTCAGCTGTGCATGGCAGGTACCTAACCCTAACCCTAACCCTAACCCTAACCCTAACCTTAAGAGACCTAACCCTAAATGGAACTCAAAACCTCATCTGTGCTTGGCATGTACCTAACCCTAACCCTAACCCTAATCCTAACCCTAACCCTAACCCTAACCCTAACCCTAACCCTAACCCTAACCCTAACCCTAACCCTAAGAGACCTAACACTAAACGGAACTCAAAACCTCAGCTGTGCATGGCATGTACCTAATCCTAACCCTAACCCTAACCCTAACCCTAACCCTAACCCTAACCCTAACCCTAACCCTAACCCTAACCCTAACCCTAACCTTAAAAGACCTAACCCTAACCGGAACTCTAAACCTACAGCTGTGCATGGCATGTACCTAACCCTAACCCTAACCCTAACCCTAACCCTAACCCTTACCTTAACCCTAACCCTAAGAGACCTAACCCTAAATGGAACTCAAAACCTCAGCTGTGCATGGCATGTACCTAACCCTAACCCTAACCCTAACCCTAACCCTAACCCTAACCCTAAAAGACCTAACCCTAAACGGAACTCTAAACCTCAGCTGTGCTTGGCATGTACATAACCCTAACCCTAACCCTAACCCTAACCCTAACCTTAAGAGACCTAACCCTAAATGGAACTCAAAACCTCATCTGTGCTTGGCATGTACCTAACTCTAACCCTAACCCTAACCCTAACCCTAACCCTAACCCTAACCCTAACCCTAACCCTAAGAGACCTAACCCTAAACGGAACTCAAAACCTCAGCTGTGCATGGCATGTACCTAATCCTAACCCTAACCCTAACCCTAACCCTAACCCTAACCCTAACCCTAACCCTAACCCTAACCCTAACCCTAACCCTAACCTTAAAAGACCTAACCCTAAACAAAACTCTAAACCTACAACTGTGCATGGCATGTACCTAACCCTAACCCTAACCCTAACCCTAACCCTAACCCTAACCCTAACCCTAACCCTAACCCTAACCCTAACCTTAAAAGACCTAACCCTAACCGGAACTCTAAACCTCAGCTGTGCATGGCATATACCTAACCCTAACCCTAACCCTAACCCTAAAAGACCTATCCCTAAACGGAACTCTAAACCTCAGCTGTGCATGGCATGTACATAACCCTAACCCTAACCCTAACCCTAACCCTAACCTTAAGAGACCTAACCCTAAATGGAACTCATAACCTCATCTGTGCTTGGCATGTACCTAACCCTAACCCTAACCCTAACCCTAACCCTAACCCTAACCCTAACCCTAACCCTAACCCTAACCCTAAGAATAACCCTAACCCTAACCCTAACCCTAACCTTAAAAGACCTAACCCTAAACGGAACTCTAAACCTACAGCTGTGCATGGCATGTACCTAACCCTAACCCTAACCCTAACCCTAACCCTAACCCTTACCTTAACCCTAACCCTAAGAGACCTAACCCTAAACGGAACTCAAAACCTCAGCTGTGCATGGCATGTACCTAACCCTAACCCTAACCCTAACCCTAACCCTAACCCTAAGAGACCTAACCCTAAACGGAACTCTAAACCTCAGCTGTGCATGGCATGTACATAACCCTAACCCTAACCCTAACCCTAACCCTAACCCTAACCCTAACCCTAACCCTAACCCTAACCCTAAGAGACCTAACCCTACACGGAACTCTAAACCTCAGCTGTGCATGGCATGTTCCTAACCCTAACCCTAACCCTAACCCTAACCCTAACCCTAACCCTAACCCTAACCCTAACCCTAACCCTAACCCTAATCCTGACCCTAAGAGGCCTAACCCTAGACGGAATTCAAAACCTCAGCTGTGCATGGCATGTGCCTAACCCTAACCCTAACCCTAACCCTAACCCTAACCCTAAAAGACCTAACCCTAAACGGAACTCTAAACCTCAGCTGTGCATGGAATGTACCTAACCCTAACCCTAACCCTAACCCTAACCCTAATCCTAAGAGACCTAACCCTAAACGGAACTCAAAACCTCAGCTCTGCTTGGCATGTACCTAACCCTAACCCTAACCCTAACCCTAACCCTAACCCTAACCCTAACCCTAACCCTAACCCTAACCCTAACCCTAACCCTAATCATGACACTAAGAGGCTTAACCCTAAACGGAACTCAACCTCAGCTGTGCATGGCAGGTACATAACCATAATCCTAGCCCTAACCCTAACCCTAACCCTAACCCTAACCCTAACCCTAACCCTAACCCTAAGAGACCTAACCCTAAACGGAACTCAAAACCTCAGCTGTGCATGGCATGTACCTAACCCTAACCCTAACCCTAACCCTAACCCTAACCCTAACCCTAACCCTAAAAGACCTATCCCTAAACGGAACTCTAAACCTCAGCTGTGCATGTCATGTACATAACCCTAACCCTAACCCTAACCCTAACCCTAACCTTAAGAGACCTAACCCTAAATGGAACTCAAAACCTCATCTGTGCTTGGCATGTACCTAACCCTAACCCTAACCCTAACCCTAACCCTAACCCTAACCCTAACCCTAACCCTAAGAGACCTAACACTAAACGGAGCTCAAAACCTCAGCTGTGCATGGCACGTACCTAATCCTAACCCTAACCCTAACCCTAACCCTAACCCTAACCCTAACCCTAACCCTAACCCTAACCCTAACCTTAAAAGACCTAACCCTAAACGGAACTCTAAACCTACAGCTGTGCATGGCATGTACCTAACCCTAACCCTAACCCTAACCCTAACCCTAACCCTAACCCTTACCTTAACCCTAGCCCTAAGAGACCTAACCCTAAACGGAACTCTAAACCTCAGCTGTGCATGGCATGTACCTAACCCTAACCCTAACCCTAACCCTAACCCTAACCCTAACCCTAACCCTAACCCTAACCCTAACCCTAAGAGACCTAACCCTAAACGGAACTCTAAACCTCATTTGTGCATGGCATGTACCTAACCATAACCCTAACCCTAAACCTAACCCTAACCCTAACCCTAATCCTAACCCTAACCCTAACCCTAATCCTGACCCTAAGAGGCCTAACCCTAGACGGAACTCTAAACCTCAGCTCTGCATGGCATGTACATAACCCTAACCCTAACCCTAACCCTAACCCTAACCCTAACCCTAACCCGCACCCTAACCCTAAAACTGACCCTGAGAGAGCTAACCCTAAATGGAACTCTAAACCTACAGCTGTGCATGGCATGTACCTAACCCTAACCCTAACCCTAACCCTAACCCTAACCCTAACCCTAACCCTAACCCTAACCCTAACCCTAACCCTAAGAGACCTAACCCTAAACGGAACTCTAAACCTCAGTTGTGCATGGCATGTACCTAACCCTAACCCTAACCCTAACCCTAACCCTAACCCTAACCCTAACCCTAACCCTAACCCTAACCCTAACCCTAATCCTGACCCTAAGAGGCCTAACCCTAGACGGAATTCAAAACCTCAGCTGTGCATGGCATGTGCCTAACCCTAACCCTAACCCTAACCCTAACCCTAACCCTAAAAGACCTAACCCTAAACGGAACTCTAAACCTCAGCTGTGCATGGAATGTACCTAACCCTAACCCTAACCCTAACCCTAACCCTAACCCTAAGAGACCTAACCCTAAACGGAACTCAAAACCTCAGCTCTGCTTGGCATGTACCTAACCCTAACCCTAACCCTAACCCTAACCCTAACCCTAACCCTAACCCTAACCCTAACCCTAACCCTAACCCTAATCATGACACTAAGAGGCTTAACCCTAAACGGAACTCAACCTCAGCTGTGCATGGCAGGTACATAACCATAATCCTAGCCCTAACCCTAACCCTAACCCTAAGCCTAACCCTAACCCTAACCCTAACCCTAACCCTAACCCTAACCCTAACCCTAAGAGACCTAACCCTAAACGGAACTCAAAACCTCAGCTGTGAATGGCATATACCTAACCCTAACCCTAACCCTAACCCTAACCCTAACCCTAACCCTAAAAGACCTATCCCTAAACGGAACTCTAAACCTCAGCTGTGCATGTCATGTACATAACCCTAACCCTAACCCTAACCCTAACCCTAACCCTAACCTTAAGAGACCTAACCCTAAATGGAACTCAAAACCTCATCTGTGCTTGGCATGTACCTAACCCTAACCCTAACCCTAACCCTAACCCTAACCCTAACCCTAACCCTAACCCTAAGAGACCTAACACTAAACGGAGCTCAAAACCTCAGCTGTGCATGGCACGTACCTAATCCTAACCCTAACCCTAACCCTAACCCTAACCCTAACCCTAACCCTAACCCTAACCCTAACCCTAACCCTAACCCTAACCTTAAAAGACCTAACCCTAAACGGAACTCTAAACCTACAGCTGTGCATGGCATGTACCTAACCCTAACCCTAACCCTAACCCTAACCCTAACCCTAACCGTAACCCTTACCTTAACCCTAACCCTAAGAGACCTAACCCTAAACGGAACTCAAAACCTCAGCTGTGCCTGGCATGTACCTAACCCTAACCCTAACCCTAACCCTAACCCTAACCCTAAGAGACCTAACCCTAAACGGAACTCTAAACCTCAGCTGTGCATGGCATGTACATAACCCTAACCCTAACCCTAACCCTAACCCTAACCCTAACCCTAACCCTAACCCTAACCCTAACCCGCACCCTAACCCTAAAACTGACCCTGAGAGAGCTAACCCTAAATGGAACTCTAAACCTACAGCTGTGCATGGCATGTACCTAACCCTAACCCTAACCGTAACCCTAACCCTAACCGTAACCCTAACCCTAACCCTAACTCTAACCCTAACCCTAAGAGACCTAACCCTAAACGGAACTCAAAACCTCAGCTGTGCATGGCATGTACCTAACCCTAAACCTAACCCTAACCCTAAGAGACCTAACCCTAAACGGAATTCAAAACCTCAGCAGTGCATGGCATGTGCCTAACCCTAACCCTAACCCTAACCCTAACCCTAACCCTAAAAGACCTAACCCTAAACGGAACTCTAAACCTCAGCTGTGCATGGAATGTACCTAACCCTAACCCTAACCCTAACCCTAACCCTAATCATGACACTAAGAGGCTTAACCCTAAACGGAACTCAACCTCAGCTGTGCATGGCAGGTACATAACCATCATCCTAGCCCTAACCCTAACCCTAACCCTAACCCTAACCCTAACCCTAACCCTAACCCTAACCCTAAGAGACCTAACCCTAAACGGAACTCAAAACCTCAGCTGTGCATGGCATGTGCCTAACCCTAACCCTAACCCTAACCCTAACCCTAACCCTAAAAGACCTAACCCTAAACGGAACTCTAAACCTCAGCTGTGCATGGAATGTACCTAACCCTAACCCTAACCCTAACCCTAACCCTAATCATGACACTAAGAGGCTTAACCCTAAACGGAACTCAACCTCAGCTGTGCATGGCAGGTACATAACCATCATCCTAGCCCTAACCCTAACCCTAACCCTAACCCTAACCCTAACCCTAACCCTAACCCTAACCCTAAGAGACCTAACCCTAAACGGAACTCAAAACCTCAGCTGTGCATGGCATGTACCTAACCCTAACCCTAACCCTAACCCTAACCCTAACCTTAAGAGACCTAACCCTAAATGGAACTCAAAACCTCATCTGTGCTTGGCATGTACCTAACCCTAACCCTAACCCTAATCCTAAACCTAATCCTAACCCTAACCCTAACCCTAACCCTAACCCTAACCCTAAGAGACCTAACACTAAACGGAACTCAAAACCTCAGCTGTGCATGGCATGTACCTAATCCTAACCCTAACCCTACCCTAACCCTAACCCTAACCCTAACCCTAACCCTAACCCTAACCCTAACCCTAACCCTAACCCTAACCTTAAAAGACCTAACCCTAACCGGAACTCTAAACCTACAGCTGTGCATGGCATGTACCTAACCCTAACCCTAACCCTAACCCTAACCCTAACCCTTACCTTAACCCTAACCCTAAGAGACCTAACCCTAAATGGAACTCAAAACCTCAGCTGTGCATGGCATGTACCTAACCCTAACCCTAACCCTAACCCTAACCCTAACCCTAACCCTAAAAGACCTAACCCTAAACGGAACTCTAAACCTCAGCTGTGCTTGGCATGTACATAACCCTAACCCTAACCCTAACCCTAACCCTAACCTTAAGAGACCTAACCCTAAATGGAACTCAAAACCTCATCTGTGCTTTGCATGTACCTAACCCTAACCCTAACCCTAACCCTAACCCTAACCCTAACCCTAACCCTAACCCTAACCCTAACCCTAACCCTAAGAGACCTAACCCTAAACGGAACTCAAAACCTCAGCTGTGCATGGCATGTACCTAATCCTAACCCTAACCCTAACCCTAACCCTAACCCTAACCCTAACCCTAACCCTAACCTTAAAAGACCTAACCCTAAACAAAACTCTAAACCTACAACTGTGCATGGCATGTACCTAACCCTAACCCTAACCCTAACCCTAACCCTAACCCTAACCCTAACCGTAACCCTAACCTTAACCCTAACCCTAAGAGACCTAACCCTAAACGGAACTCTAAACCTCAGTTGTGCATGGCATGTACCTATACCCTAACCCTAACCCTAACCCTAACCCTAACCCTAATCCTAAACCTAACCCTAACCCTAATCCTGACCCTAACAGGCCTAACCCTAGTCGGAACTCTAAACCTCAGCTGTGCATGGAATGTACATAACCCTAACCCTAACCCTAACCCTAACCGTAACCCTAACCCTAACCCTAACACTAACCCTAAGAGACCTAACCCTACACGGAACTCAAAACCTCAGCTGTGCATGGCATGTACCTAACCCTAACCCTAACCCTAACCCTAACCCTAACCCTAACCGTAACCCTAACCGTAACCCTAACACTAACCCTAACCCTAACCCTAAGAGACCTAACCATAAACAGAACTCTAAACTTCAGCTGTGCATGGCATGTACCTAACCCTAACCCTAACCCTAACCCTAACCCTAACCCTAACCCTAACCCTAACCCTAACCCTAACCCTAAAACTGACCCTAAGAGAGCTAACCCTAAACGGAACTCTAAACCTCAGCTGTGCATGGCATGTACCTAACCCTAACCCTAACCCTAACCCTAACCCTAACCCTAACCCTAACCCTAACCCTAACCCTAACCCTAACCCTAACCCTAACCCTAACCCTAACCCTAACCCGAACCTTAAAAGACCTAACCCTAAACGGAACTCTAAACCTACAGCTGTGCATGGCATGTACCTAACCCTAACCCTAACCCTAACCCTAACCCTAACCGTAACCCTAACCTTAACCCTAACGCTAAGAGACCTAACCCTAAACGGAACTCTAAACCTCAGTTGTGCATGGCATGTACCTAACCCTTACCCTAACCCTAACCCTAACCCTAACCCTAATCCTAAACCTAACCCTAACCCTAATCCTGACCCTAAGAGGCCTAACCCTAGACGGAACGCTAAACCTCAGCTGTGCATGGCATGTACCTAACCCTAACCCTAACCCTAACCCTAACCCTAACCCTAATCCTAACCCGCACCCTAACCCTAAAACTGACCCTGAGAGAGCTAACCCTAAACGGAACTCTAAACCTACAGCTGTGCATGGCATGTACCTAACCCTAACCCTAACCCTAACCCTAACCCTAACCCTAATCATGACACTAAGAGGCTTAACCCTAAACGGAACTCAACCTCAGCTGTGCATGGCAGGTACATAACCATCATCCTAGCCCTAACCCTAACCCTAACCCTAACCCTAATCCTAACCCTAACCCTAACCCTAACCCTAAGAGACCTAACCCTAAACGGAACTCAAAACCTCAGCTGTGCATGGCATGTACCTAACCCTAACCCTAACCCTAACCCTAACCCTAACCCTAAAAGACCTAACCCTAAATGGAACTCAAAACCTCATCTGTGCTTGGCATGTACCTAACCCTAACCCTAACCCTAATCCTAACCCTAACCCTAACCCTAACCCTAACCCTAACCCTAACCCTAACCCTAACCCTAACCCTAAGAGACCTAACACTAAACGGAACTCAAAACCTCAGCTGTGCATGGCATGTACCTAATCCTAACCCTAACCCTAACCCTAACCCTAACCCTAACCCTAACCCTAACCCTAACCCTAACCCTAACCCTAACCCTAACCCTAACCCTAACCCTAACCTTAAAAGACCTAACCCTAACCGGAACTCTAAACCTACAGCTGTGCATGGCATGTACCTAACCCTAACCCTAACCCTAACCCTAACCCTAACCCTTACCTTAACCCTAACCCTAAGAGACCTAA
>NW_026599592.1:3845000-3847500 GCF_023634155.1 Falco peregrinus | reverse complement strand
CTGTGCATGGCATGTACCTAATCCTAACCCTAACCCTAACCCTAACCCTAACCCTAACCCTAACCCTAACCCTAACCCTAACCTTAAAAGACCTAACCCTAAACAAAACTCTAAACCTACAACTGTGCATGGCATGTACCTAACCCTAACCCTAACCCTAACCCTAACCCTAACCGTAACCCTAACCTTAACCCTAACCCTAAGAGACCTAACCCTAAACGGAACTCTAAACCTCAGTTGTGCATGGCATGTACCTATACCCTAACCCTAACCCTAACCCTAACCCTAACCCTAATCCTAAACCTAACCCTAACCCTAATCCTGACCCTAACAGGCCTAACCCTAGTCGGAACTCTAAACCTCAGCTGTGCATGGCATGTACATAACCCTAACCCTAACCCTAACCCTAACCCTAACACTAACCCTAAGAGACCTAACCCTACACGGAACTCAAAACCTCAGCTGTGCATGGCATGTACCTAACCCTAACCCTAACCCTAACCCTAACCCTAACCCTAACCGTAACCCTAACCGTAACCCTAACACTAACCCTAATCCTGACCCTAAGAGGCCTAACCCTAGACGGAACGCTAAACCTCAGCTGTGCATGGCATGTACCTAACCCTAACCCTAACCCTAACCCTAACCCTAACCCTAACCCTAATCCTAACCCGCACCCTAACCCTAAAACTGACCCTGAGAGAGCTAACCCTAAACGGAACTCTCAACCTACAGCTGTGCATGGCATGTACCTAACCCTAACCCTAACCCTAACCCTAACCCTAACCCTAACCCTAACCCTAACCCTAAAAGACCTAACCCTACACGGAACTCAAAACCTCAGCTGTGCATGGCATGTACCTAACCCTAACCCTAAGCCTAAACCTAACCCTAACCCTAACCCTAACCCTAACCCTAAAAGACCTAACCCTAAACGGAACTCTAAAGCTCAGCTGTGCATGGCATGTACCTAACCCTAACACTAACTCTAAACCTCACCCTAACCCTAACCCTCACCCTAACCCTAACCCTAAGAGACCTAACCCTAAACGGAACTCTAAACCTCAGCTCTGCTTGGCATGTACCTAACCCTAACCCTAACCCTAACCCTAACCCTAACCCTAACCCTAACCCTAACCCTAACACTAACCCTAATCATGACACTAAGAGGCTTAACCCTAAACGGAACTCAACCTCAGCTGTGCATGGCAGGTACATAATCATAATCCTAGTCCTAACCCTAACCCTAACCCTAACCCTAACCCTAACCCTAACCCTAACCCTAAGAGACCTAACCCTAAACGGAACTCAAAACCTCAGCTGTGCATGGCATGTACCTAACCCTAACCCTAACCCTAACCCTAACCCTAATCCTAAAAGACCTAAACCTAAACGGAACTCTAAACCTCAGCTGTGCATGGCATGTACATAACCCTAACCCTAACCCTAACCCTAACCCTAACCCTAATAGACCTAACCCTAAATGGAACTCAAAACCTCATCTGTGCTTGGCATGTACCTAACCCTAACCCTAAACCTAACCCTAACCCTAACCCTAACCCTAACCCTAACCGTAACCCTAACCCTAACCCTAACCCTAACCCTAACCTTAAAAGACCTAAACCTAAACGGAACTCTAAACCTACAGCTGTGCATGGCATGTACCTAACCGTAACCCTAACCCTAACCCTAACCCTAACCCTAACCCTAACCCTAACCGTAACCCTAACTTTAACCCTAACCCTAAGAGACCTAACCCTAAACGGAACTCTAAAACTCAGTTGTGCATGGCATGTACATAACCCTAACCCTAACCCTAACCCTAACCCTAACCCTAACCCTAATCCTAAACCTAACCCTAACCCTAATCCTGACCCTAAGAGGCCTAACCCTAGACGGAATTCTAAACCTCAGCTGTGCATGGCATGTACATAACCCTAACCCTAACCCTAACCCTAACCCTAACCCTAAAACTGACCCTAAGAGAGCTAACCCTAAACGGAACTCTAAACCTCAGCTGTGCATGGCATGTACCTAACCCTAACCCTAACCCTAACCCTAATCCTAAACCTAACCTTAACCCTAATCCTGACCCTAAGAGGCCTAACCCTAGTCGGAACTCTAAACCTCAGCTGTGCATGGCATGTACATAACCCTAACCCTAACCCTAACCCTAAGAGACCTAACCCTAAACGGAACTCTAAACCTCAGCTCTGCTTGGCATGTACCTAACCCTAACCCTAACCCTAACCCTAACCCTAACCCTAACCCTAACCCTAACCCTAACCCTAACCCTAACCCTAACCCTAACCCTAACCCTAACCCTAACCCTAATCATGACACTAAGAGGCTTAACCCTAAACGGAACTCAACCTCAGCTGTGCATGGCAGGTACATAACCATAATCCTAGCCCTAACCCTAACCCTAACCCTAACCCTAACCCTAACCCTAACCCTAAGAGACCTAACCCTAAACGGAACTCAAAACCTCAGCTGTGCA
>NW_026599592.1:3832500-3840000 GCF_023634155.1 Falco peregrinus | reverse complement strand
ACCCTAAGAGACCTAACCCTAAACGGAACTCAAAACCTCAGCTCTGCTTGGCATGTACCTAATCCTAACCCTAACCCTAACCCTAACCCTAACCCTAACCCTAACCCTAACCCTAATCATGACACTAAGAGGCTTAACCCTAAACGGAACTCAACCTCAGCTGTGCATGTCAGGTACATAACCATAATCCTAGCCCTAACCCTAACCCTAACCCTAACCCTAACCCTAACCCTAACCCTAAGAGACCTAAACCTAAACGGAACTCTAAACCTCAGCTGTGCATGGCATGTACATAACCCTAACCCTAACCCTAACCCTAATAGACCTAACCCTAAATGGAACTCAAAACCTCATCTGTGCTTGGCATGTACCTAACCCTAACCCTAAACCTAACCCTAACCCTAACCCTAACCCTAACCCTAACCCTAACCCTAACCCTAACCCTAACCCTAACCCTAAGTCTAACCCTAACCCTAAGAGACCTAACCCTAAACGGAACTCAAAACCTCAGCTGTGCATGGCATGTACCTAACCCTAACCCTAACCCTAACCCTAACCCTAACCCTAACCCTAACCGTAACCCTAACCCTAACCCTAACCCTAACCCTAACCTTAAAAGACCTAAACCTAAACGGAACTCTAAACCTACAGCTGTGCATGGCATGTACCTAACCCTAACCCTAACCCTAACCCTAACCCTAACCCTAACCGTAACCCTAACTTTAACCCTAACCCTAAGAGACCTAACCCTAAAAGGAACTCTAAACCTCAGTTGTGCATGGCATGTACATAACCCTAAACCTAACCCTAACCCTAACCCTAACCCTAACCCTAATCCTAAACCTAACCCTAACCCTAATACTGACCCTAAGAGGCCTAACCCTAGACGGAATTCTAAACCTCAGCTGTGCATGGCATGTACATAACCCTAACCCTAACCCTAACCCTAACCCTAACCCTAACCCTAAAACTGACCAAAAGAGAGCTAACCCTAAACGGAACTCTAAACCTCAGCTGTGCATGGCATGTACCTAACCCTAACCCTAACCCTAACCCTAATCCTAAACCTAACCCTAACCCTAACCCTAACCCTAAGAGACCTAACCCTAAACGGAACTCAAAACCTCAGCTGTGCATGGCATGTACCTAACCCCAACCCTAACCCTAACCCTAACCCTAACCCTAACCCTAACCCTAACCCTAACCCTAACCCTAACCCTAACCCTAACCTTAAAAGACCTAACCCTAAACGGAACTCTAAACCTACAGCTGTGCATGGCATGTACCTAACCCTAACCCTAACCCTAACCCTAACCCTAACCGTAACCCTAACCTTAACCCTAACGCTAAGAGACCTAACCCTAAACGGAACTCTAAACCTCAGTTGTGCATGGCATGTACCTAACCCTTACCCTAACCCTAACCCTAACCCTAACCCTAACCCTAATCCTAAACCTAACCCTAACCCTAATCCTGACCCTAAGAGGCCTAACCCTAGTCGGAACTCTAAACCTCAGCTGTGCATGGCATGTACATAACCCTAACCCTAACCCTAACCCTAACCCTAACCCTAACCCTAACCCTAACCCTAACCCTAACCCTAACCCTAACCCTAAAACTGACCCTCAGAGAGCTAACCCTAAACGGAACTCTAAACCTCAGCTGTGCATGGCATGTACCTAACCCTAACCCTAACCCTAACCCTAATCCTAAACCTAACCCTAACCCTAATCCTGACCCTAAGAGGCCTAACCCTAGTCGGAACTCTAAACCTCAGCTGTGCATGGCATGTACATAACCCTAACCCTAACCCTAACCCTAACCCTAACCCTAACCCTAACCCTAACCCTAACTCTAACCCTAAAAGACCTAACCCTAAACGGAACTCTAAACCTCAGCTGTGCATGGCATGTACATAACCCTAACCCTAACCCTAACCCTAACCCTAACCCTAAAAGACCTAACCCTAAATGGAACTCAAAACCTCATCTGTGCTTGGCATGTACCTAACGCTAACCCTAACCCTAACCCTAACCCTAACCGTAACCCTAACCGTAACCCTAACCTTAACCCTAACCCTAAGAGACCTAACCCTAAACGGAACTCTAAACCTCAGTTGTGCATGGCATGTACCTAACCCTAACCCTAACCCTAACCCTAACCCTAACCCTAACTCTAACCCTAACCCTAATCCTAAACCTAACCCTAACCCTAATCCTGACCCTAAGAGGCCTAACCCTAGTCGGAACTCTAAACCTCAGCTGTGCATGGCATGTACATAACCCTAACCCTAACCCTAACACTAACACTAACCCTAACCCTAACCCTAACCCTAACCCTAACCCTAACCCTAAAACTGACCCTAAGAGAGCTAACCCTAAACGGAACTCAAAACCTCAGCTGTGCATGGCATGTACCTAACCCTAACCCTAACCCTAACCCTAATCCTAAACCTAAACCTAACCCTAACCCTAACCCTAAGAGACCTAACCCTAAACGGAACTCAAAACCTCAGCTGTGCATGGCATGTACCTAACCCCAACCCTAACCCTAACCCTAACCCTAACCCTAACCCTAACCGTAACCCTAACCCTAACCCTAACCTTAAAAGACCTAACCCTAAACGGAACTCTAAACCTACAGCTGTGCATGGCATGTACCTAACCCTAACCCTAACCCTAACCCTAACCCTAACCGTAACCCTAACCTTAACCCTAACGCTAAGAGACCTAACCCTAAACGGAACTCTAAACCTCAGTTGTGCATGGCATGTACCTAACCCTTACCCTAACCCTAACCCTAACCCTAACCCTAACCCTAATCCTAAACCTAACCCTAACCCTAATCCTGACCCTAAGAGGCCTAACCCTAGTCGGAACTCTAAACCTCAGCTGTGCATGGCATGTACATAACCCTAACCCTAACCCTAACCCTAACCCTAACCCTAACCCTAACCCTAACCCTAACCCTAACCCTAACCCTAAAACTGACCCTAAGAGATCTAACCCTAAACGGAACTCTAAACCTCAGCTGTGCATGGCATGTACCTAACCCTAACCCTAACCCTAACCCTAATCCTAAACCTAACCCTAACCCTAATCCTGACCCTAAGAGGCCTAACCCTAGTCGGAACTCTAAACCTCAGCTGTGCATGGCATGTACATAACCCTAACCCTAACCCTAACCCTAACCCTAACCCTAACCCTAACCCTAACCCTAACTCTAACCCTAAAAGACCTAACCCTAAACGGAACTCTAAACCTCAGCTGTGCATGGCATGTACATAACCCTAACCCTAACCCTAACCCTAACCCTAACCCTAAAAGACCTAACCCTAAATGGAACTCAAAACCTCATCTGTGCTTGGCATGTACCTAACGCTAACCCTAACCCTAACCCTAACCCTAACCGTAACCCTAACCGTAACCCTAACCTTAACCCTAACCCTAAGAGACCTAACCCTAAACGGAACTCTAAACCTCAGTTGTGCATGGCATGTACCTAACCCTAACCCTAACCCTAACCCTAACCCTAACCCTAACTCTAACCCTAACCCTAATCCTAAACCTAACCCTAACCCTAATCCTGACCCTAAGAGGCCTAACCCTAGTCGGAACTCTAAACCTCAGCTGTGCATGGCATGTACATAACCCTAACCCTAACCCTAACACTAACACTAACCCTAACCCTAACCCTAACCCTAACCCTAACCCTAACCCTAAAACTGACCCTAAGAGAGCTAACCCTAAACGGAACTCAAAACCTCAGCTGTGCATGGCATGTACCTAACCCTAACCCTAACCCTAACCCTAATCCTAAACCTAAACCTAACCCTAATCCTGACCCTAAGAGGCCTAACCCTAAACAGAACTCTAAACCTCAGCTGTGCATGGCATGTACATAACCCTAACCCTAACCCTAACCCTAACCCTAAACCTAACCCTAACCCTAACCCTAACCCTAAGAGACCTAACCCTAAACGGAACTCAAAATCTCAGCTGTGCATGGCATGTACATAACCCTAACCCTAACCCTAACCCTAACCCTAACCCTAATAGACCTAACCCTAAATGGAACTCAAAACCTCATCTGTGCTTGGCATGTACCTAACCCTAACCCTAAACCTAACCCTAACCCTAACCCTAACCCTAAACCTAACCCTAACCCTAACCCTAACCCTAACCCTAACCCTAACCCTAAGAGACCTAACCCTAAACGGAACTCAAAACCTCAGCTGTGCATGGCACGTACCTAATCCTAACCCTAACCCTAACCCTAACCCTAACCCTAACCCTAACCCTAACCCTAACCCTAACCCTAACCCTAACCTTAAAAGACCTAACCCTAAACGGAACTCTAAACCTACAGCTGTGCATGGCATGTACCTAACCCTAACCCTAACCCTAACCCTAACCCTAACCCTAACCGTAACCCTAACTTTAACCCTAACCCTAAGAGACCTAACCCTAAACGGAACTCTAAACCTCAGTTGTGCATGGCATGTACATAACCCTAACCCTAACCCTAACCCTAACCCTAACCCTAATCCTAAACCTAACCCTAACCCTAATCCTGACCCTAAGAGGCCTAACCCTAGACGGAATTCTAAACCTCAGCTGTGCATGGCATGTACATAACCCTAAACCTAACCCTAACCCTAACCCTAACCCTAAAACTGACCCTAAGAGAGCTAACCCTAAACGGAACTCTAAACCTCAGCTGTGCATGGCATGTACCTAACCCTAACCCTAACCCTAACCCTTATCCTAAACCTAACCCTAACTCTAATCCTGACCCTAAGAGGCCTAACCCTAGTCGGAACTCTAAACCTCAGTTGTGCATGGCATGTACATAACCCTAACCCTAACCCTAACCCTAAGAGACCTAACCCTAAACGGAACTCAAAACCTCAGCTCTGCTTGGCATGTACCTAACCCTAACCCTAACCCTAACCCTAACCCTAACCCTAACCCTAACCCTAACCCTAACCCTAACCCTAATCATGACACTAAGAGGCTTAACCCTAAACGGAACTCAACCTCAGCTGTGCATGGCAGGTACATAACCATAATCCTAGCCCTAACCCTAACCCTAACCCTAACCCTAACCCTAACCCTAACCCTAAGAGACCTAACCCTAAACGGAACTCAAAACCTCAGCTGTGCATGGCATGTACCTAACCCTAACCGTAACCCTAACCCTAACCCTAGTCCTAAAAGACCTAACCCTAAACGGAACTCTAAACCTCAGCTGTGCATGGCATGTACATAACCCTAACCCTAACCCTAACCCTAACCCTAACCCTAATAGACCTAACCCTAAATGGAACTCAAAACCTCATCTGTGCTTGGCATGTACCTAACCCTAACCCTAAACCTAACCCTAACCCTAACCCTAACCCTAACCCTAAACCTAACCCTAACCCTAACCCTAACCCTAACCCTAACCCTAACCCTAACCCTAATCCTGACCCTAAGAGGCCTGACCCTAGACGGAATTCTAAACCTCAGCTGTGGATGGCATGTACATAACCCTAACCCTAACCCTAACCCTAACCCTAACCCTAAAACTGACCCTAAGAGAGCTAACCCTAAACGGAACTCTAAACCTCAGCTGTGCATGGCATGTACCTAACCCTAACCCTAACCCTAACCCTAATCCTAAACCTAACCCTAACCCTAATCCTGACCCTAAGAGGCCTAACCCTAGTCGGAACTCTAAACCTCAGCTGTGCATGGCATGTACATAACCCTAACCCTAACCCTAACCCTAAGAGACCTAACCCTAAACGGAACTCTAAACCTCAGCTGTGCATGGCATGTACCTAACCCTAACCCTAACCCTAACCCTAATCCTAAACCTAACCCTAACCCTAATCCTGACCCTAAGAGGCCTAACCCTAGTCGGAACTCTAAACCTCAGCTGTGCATGGCATGTACCTAACCCTAACCCTAACCCTAACCCTAAGAGACCTAACCCTAAACGGAACTCAAAACCTCAGCTCTGCTTGGCATGTACCTAATCCTAACCCTAACCCTAACCCTAACCCTAACCCTAACCCTAACCCTAACCCTAACCCTAATCATGACACTAAGAGGCTTAACCCTAAACGGAACTCAACCTCAGCTGTGCATGTCAGGTACATAACCATAATCCTAGCCCTAACCCTAACCCTAACCCTAACCCTAACCCTAACCCTAACCCTAACCCTAAGAGACCTAAACCTAAACGGAACTCTAAACCTCAGCTGTGCATGGCATGTACATAACCCTAACCCTAACCCTAACCCTAATAGACCTAACCCTAAATGGAACTCAAAACCTCATCTGTGCTTGGCATGTACCTAACCCTAACCCTAAACCTAACCCTAACCCTAACCCTAACCCTAACCCTAACCCTAACCCTAACCCTAACCCTAACCCTAAGTCTAACCCTAACCCTAAGAGACCTAACCCTAAACGGAACTCAAAACCTCAGCTGTGCATGGCATGTACCTAACCCTAACCCTAACCCTAACCCTAACCCTAACCCTAACCCTAACCGTAACCCTAACCCTAACCCTAACCCTAACCCTAACCTTAAAAGACCTAAACCTAAACGGAACTCTAAACCTACAGCTGTGCATGGCATGTACCTAACCCTAACCCTAACCCTAACCCTAACCCTAACCCTAACCGTAACCCTAACTTTAACCCTAACCCTAAGAGACCTAACCCTAAAAGGAACTCTAAACCTCAGTTGTGCATGGCATGTACATAACCCTAAACCTAACCCTAACCCTAACCCTAACCCTAACCCTAATCCTAAACCTAACCCTAACCCTAATCCTGACCCTAAGAGGCCTAACCCTAGACGGAATTCTAAACCTCAGCTGTGCATGGCATGTACATAACCCTAACCCTAACCCTAACCCTAACCCTAACCCTAACCCTAAAACTGACCAAAAGAGAGCTAACCCTAAACGGAACTCTAAACCTCAGCTGTGCATGGCATGTACCTAACCCTAACCCTAACCCTAACCCTAATCCTAAACCTAACCCTAACCCTAACCCTAACCCTAAGAGACCTAACCCTAAACGGAACTCAAAACCTCAGCTGTGCATGGCATGTACCTAACCCCAACCCTAACCCTAACCCTAACCCTAACCCTAACCCTAACCCTAACCCTAACCCTAACCCTAACCCTAACCCTAACCTTAAAAGACCTAACCCTAAACGGAACTCTAAACCTACAGCTGTGCATGGCATGTACCTAACCCTAACCCTAACCCTAACCCTAACCCTAACCGTAACCCTAACCTTAACCCTAACGCTAAGAGACCTAACCCTAAACGGAACTCTAAACCTCAGTTGTGCATGGCATGTACCTAACCCTTACCCTAACCCTAACCCTAACCCTAACCCTAACCCTAATCCTAAACCTAACCCTAACCCTAATCCTGACCCTAAGAGGCCTAACCCTAGTCGGAACTCTAAACCTCAGCTGTGCATGGCATGTAC
>NW_026599592.1:3655000-3670000 GCF_023634155.1 Falco peregrinus | reverse complement strand
TACGTAACCCTAACCCTAACCCAAACCCTAACCCTAACCCTAACCATAACCCTAACCCTAATCCTAAACCTAACCCTAATCCTGACCCTAAGAGTCCTAACCCTAGACGGAACTCTAAACCTCAGCTGTGCATGGCAGGTACATAACCCTAACCCTAACCCTAACCCTAACCCTAACCCTAACCCTAACCCTAAACCTAACCCTAATCCTGACCCTAAGAGGCCTAACCCTAAACGGAACTCTATAACCTCAGCTGTGCATGGCATGTACATAACCCTAACCCTAACCCTAACCCTAATCCTAACCCTAACCCTAACCCTAACGCTAACCCTAACCCTAACCCTAACCCTAACCCTAACCCTAACCCTGACCCTAAGAGGCCTAACCCAAAACGGAACTCTAAACCTCAGCTGTGCTTGGCATGTACCTAACCCTAACCCTAACCCTAACCCTAACCCTAACCCTAACCCTAACCCTAACCCTAACCCTAACCCTAACCCTAACCCTAACCCTAACCTTAACCCTAAGAGGCCTAACCCTAAAAGCAACTCTAAACCTCAGCTGTGCATGGCATGTAGGTAACCCTAACACTAACCCTAGCCCTAACCCTAACCCTAACCCTAACCCTAACCCTAACCCTAACCTTAACCCTAACACTAACCCTAAGAGACCTAACCCTAAACGGAACTCTAAACCTCACCTGTGCATGGCATGTGCCTAACCCTAACACTAACCCTAACCCTAACCCTAACCCTAACCCTAATCCTAAACTTAACCCTAACCCTAAGAGACCTAACCCTAAACGGAACTCTAAACCTCAGATGTGCATGGCATGTACGTAACCCTAACCCTAACCCTAACCCTAACCCTAACCCTAACCCTAACCCTCACCCTAACCCTAATCCTGACCCTAAGAGTCCTAACCCTAGACGGAACTCTAAACCTCAGCTGTGCATGGCAGGTACATAACCCTAACCCTAACCCTAACCCTAACCCTAACCCTAACCCTAACCCTAACCCTAACCCTAACCCTAACCCTAAACCTAACCCTAATCCTGACCCTAAGAGGCCTAACCCTTGACGGAACTCTATAACCTCAGCTGTGCATGGCATGTACCTAACCCTAACCCTTACCCTAACCCTAATCCTAACCCTAACCCATCCCTAACGCTAACACGAACCCTAACCCTAACCCTTATCCTGACCCTAAGAGGCCTAACCCAAAACGCAACTCTAAACCTCAGCTGTGCATGGCATGTACCTAACCCTATACCCTAAACCTAAGCCTAACCCTAACCCTAACCCTAAACCTGACCTTAAGAGGCCTAAGCCAAAACGGAACTCTAAACCTCAGCTGTGCATGGCATGCAGTTAACACTAACCCTAACCCTAACCCTAACCCTTACCCTAACCCTAACCCTAACCCTAACCCTAACCCTAAACTTAACCCTAACCCTAAGAGACCTAACCCTAAACGGAACTCTAAACCTCAGCTGTGCAGGGCAGGTACATAACCCTAACCCTAACCCTAACCCTAACCCTATCCCTAACCCTAACCCTAAACCTAAACCTAACCCTAATCCTGACCCTAAGAGGCCTAACCCTTGACGGAACTCTAAGCCTCAGCTGTGCATGGCATGTACCTAACCCTAACCCTAACCCTAACCCTAACCCTAACTCTAACCCGAACCCTAACCCTAACCCTAATCCTGACCCTAAGAGGCCTAACCCTAAACGCAACTCTAAACCTCAGCTGTGCATGGCATGTACGTAACCCTAACCCTAACCCTAACCCTAACCCTAACCCTAACCCTAACCCTAACCCTGACCATAAGAGTCCTAACCCAAAACAGAACTCTAAACCTCAGCTGTGCATGGCATGCAGTTAACACTAACCCTAACCCTAACCCTAACCCTAACCTTAACCCTAACCCTAACCCTAAGTGACCTAACCCAAAACGGAACTCTAAACCTCAGCTGTGCATGGCATGCACTTAACCCTAACCCTAACCCTAACCCTAACCCTAACCCGAACCCTAACCCTAAGGGGCCTAACCCTAAACGCAACTCTAAACCTCAGCTGTGCATGGCATGTACGTAACCCTAACCCTAACCCTAACCCTAACCCTAACCCTAACCTTAACCCTAACCCTAAGAGGCCTAACCCTAAACGCAACTCTAAACAACAGCTGTGCATGGCATGTACGTAACCCTAACCCTAACCCTTACCCTAACCCTAACCCTAACCCTAACCCTAACCCTAACCCTAAACTTAACCCTAACCCTAAGAGACCTAACCCTAAACGGAACTCTAAACCTCAGCTGTGCAGGGCAGGTACATAACCCTAACCCTAACCCTAACCCTAACCCTATCCCTAACCCTAACCCTAAACCTAAACCTAACCCTAATCCTGACCCTAAGAGGCCTAACCCTTGACGGAACTCTAAGCCTCAGCTGTGCATGGCATGTACCTAACCCTAACCCTAACCCTAACCCTAATCCTAACTCTAACCCGAACCCTAACCCTAACCCTAATCCTGACCCTAAGAGGCCTAACCCTAAACGCAACTCTAAACCTCAGCTGTGCATGGCATGTACGTAACCCTAACCCTAACCCTAACCCTAACCCTAACCCTAACCCTAACCCTGACCATAAGAGTCCTAACCCAAAACAGAACTCTAAACCTCAGCTGTGCATGGCATGCAGTTAACACTAACCCTAACCCTAACCCTAACCCTAACCCTAACCCTAACCCTAACCCTAACCCTGACCCTAAGAGGCCTAACCGAAAACGGAACTCTAAACCTCAGCTGTGCATGACATGTACGTAACCCTAACCTTAACCCTAACCCTAACCCTAACCCTAACCCTAACCCTAACCCTAACCCTAACCCTAACTTTAACCCTAACCCTAACGCTAACCCTAACCCTAACCCTAACCCTAACCCTAACCTTAACCCTAACCCTAAGAGGCCTAACCCTAAACGCAACTCTAAACCTCAGCTGTGCATGGCATGTAGGTAACCCTAACACTAACCCTAACCCTAACCCTAACCCTAACCCTAACCCTGACCCTAAGAGGCCTAACCCAAAACGGAACTCTAAACCTCAGCTGTGCATGGCATGTACCTAACCCTAACCCTAACCCTAACCCTAATCCTGACCCTAAGAGGCCTAACCCTTGACGGAACTCTAAACCTCAGCTGTGCATGGCATGTACGTAACCCTAACCCTAACCCTAACCCTAACCCTAACCCTAACCCTAAACTTAACCCTAACCCTAAGAGACCTAACCCTAAACGGAACTCTAAACCTCAGATGTGCATGGCATGTACGTAACCCTAACCCTAACCCAAACCCTAACCCTAACCCTAACCATAACCCTAACCCTAATCCTAAACCTAACCCTAATCCTGACCCTAAGAGTCCTAACCCTAGACGGAACTCTAAACCTCAGCTGTGCATGGCAGGTACATAACCCTAACCCTAACCCTAACCCTAACCCTAACCCTAACCCTAACCCTAACCCTAAACCTAACCCTAATCCTGACCCTAAGAGGCCTAACCCTAAACGGAACTCTATAACCTCAGCTGTGCATGGCATGTACATAACCCTAACCCTAACCCTAACCCTAATCCTAACCCTAACCCTAACCCTAACGCTAACCCTAACCCTAACCCTAACCCTAACCCTAACCCTAACCCTGACCCTAAGAGGCCTAACCCAAAACGGAACTCTAAACCTCAGCTGTGCTTGGCATGTACCTAACCCTAACCCTAACCCTAACCCTAACCCTAACCCTAACCCTAACCCTAACCCTAACCCTAACCCTAACCCTAACCCTAACCCTAACCCTAACCTTAACCCTAAGAGGCCTAACCCTAAAAGCAACTCTAAACCTCAGCTGTGCATGGCATGTAGGTAACCCTAACACTAACCCTAGCCCTAACCCTAACCCTAACCCTAACCCTAACCCTAACCTTAACCCTAACACTAACCCTAAGAGACCTAACCCTAAACGGAACTCTAAACCTCACCTGTGCATGGCATGTGCCTAACCCTAACACTAACCCTAACCCTAACCCTAACCCTAACCCTAATCCTAAACTTAACCCTAACCCTAAGAGACCTAACCCTAAACGGAACTCTAAACCTCAGATGTGCATGGCATGTACGTAACCCTAACCCTAACCCTAACCCTAACCCTAACCCTAACCCTAACCCTCACCCTAACCCTAATCCTGACCCTAAGAGTCCTAACCCTAGACGGAACTCTAAACCTCAGCTGTGCATGGCAGGTACATAACCCTAACCCTAACCCTAACCCTAACCCTAACCCTAACCCTAACCCTAACCCTAACCCTAACCCTAACCCTAAACCTAACCCTAATCCTGACCCTAAGAGGCCTAACCCTTGACGGAACTCTATAACCTCAGCTGTGCATGGCATGTACCTAACCCTAACCCTTACCCTAACCCTAATCCTAACCCTAACCCATCCCTAACGCTAACACGAACCCTAACCCTAACCCTTATCCTGACCCTAAGAGGCCTAACCCAAAACGCAACTCTAAACCTCAGCTGTGCATGGCATGTACCTAACCCTATACCCTAAACCTAAGCCTAACCCTAACCCTAACCCTAAACCTGACCTTAAGAGGCCTAAGCCAAAACGGAACTCTAAACCTCAGCTGTGCATGGCATGCAGTTAACACTAACCCTAACCCTAACCCTAACCCTTACCCTAACCCTAACCCTAACCCTAACCCTAACCCTAAACTTAACCCTAACCCTAAGAGACCTAACCCTAAACGGAACTCTAAACCTCAGCTGTGCAGGGCAGGTACATAACCCTAACCCTAACCCTAACCCTAACCCTATCCCTAACCCTAACCCTAAACCTAAACCTAACCCTAATCCTGACCCTAAGAGGCCTAACCCTTGACGGAACTCTAAGCCTCAGCTGTGCATGGCATGTACCTAACCCTAACCCTAACCCTAACCCTAACCCTAACTCTAACCCGAACCCTAACCCTAACCCTAATCCTGACCCTAAGAGGCCTAACCCTAAACGCAACTCTAAACCTCAGCTGTGCATGGCATGTACGTAACCCTAACCCTAACCCTAACCCTAACCCTAACCCTAACCCTAACCCTAACCCTGACCATAAGAGTCCTAACCCAAAACAGAACTCTAAACCTCAGCTGTGCATGGCATGCAGTTAACACTAACCCTAACCCTAACCCTAACCCTAACCTTAACCCTAACCCTAACCCTAAGTGACCTAACCCAAAACGGAACTCTAAACCTCAGCTGTGCATGGCATGCACTTAACCCTAACCCTAACCCTAACCCTAACCCTAACCCGAACCCTAACCCTAAGAGGCCTAACCCTAAACGCAACTCTAAACCTCAGCTGTGCATGGCATGTACATAACCCTAACCCTAACCCTAACCCTAACCCTAACCCTAACCCTAACCCTAACCCTAACCCTAACCCTAACCCTAACCCTAACCCTAACCCTAACCCTAACCCTAACCCTAACCCTAACCTTAACCCTAAGAGGCCTAACCCTAAAAGCAACTCTAAACCTCAGCTGTGCATGGCATGTAGGTAACCCTAACACTAACCCTAGCCCTAACCCTAACCCTAACCCTAACCCTAACCCTAACCCTAACCCTAACCTTAACCCTAACACTAACCCTAAGAGACCTAACCCTAAACGGAACTCTAAACCTCACCTGTGCATGGCATGTGCCTAACCCTAACACTAACCCTAACCCTAACCCTAACCCTAACCCTAATCCTAAACTTAACCCTAACCCTAAGAGACCTAACCCTAAACGGAACTCTAAACCTCAGATGTGCATGGCATGTACGTAACCCTAACCCTAACCCTAACCCTAACCCTAACCCTAACCCTAACCCTAACCCTAACCCTAACCCTAACCCTAATCCTGACCCTAAGAGGCCTAACCCTTGACGGAACTCTATAACCTCAGCTGTGCATGGCATGTACCTAACCCTAACCCTTACCCTAACCCTAATCCTAACCCTAACCCATCCCTAACGCTAACACGAACCCTAACCCTAACCCTTATCCTGACCCTAAGAGGCCTAACCCAAAACGCAACTCTAAACCTCAGCTGTGCATGGCATGTACCTAACCCTATACCCTAAACCTAAGCCTAACCCTAACCCTAACCCTAAACCTGACCCTAAGAGGCCTAAGCCAAAACGGAACTCTAAACCTCAGCTGTGCATGGCATGCAGTTAACACTAACCCTAACCCTAACCCTAACCCTTACCCTAACCCTAACCCTAACCCTAACCCTAACCCTAAACTTAACCCTAACCCTAAGAGACCTAACCCTAAACGGAACTCTAAACCTCAGCTGTGCAGGGCAGGTACATAACCCTAACCCTAACCCTAACCCTAACCCTATCCCTAACCCTAACCCTAAACCTAAACCTAACCCTAATCCTGACCCTAAGAGGCCTAACCCTTGACGGAACTCTAAGCCTCAGCTGTGCATGGCATGTACCTAACCCTAACCCTAACCCTAACCCTAACCCTAACTCTAACCCGAACCCTAACCCTAACCCTAATCCTGACCCTAAGAGGCCTAACCCTAAACGCAACTCTAAACCTCAGCTGTGCATGGCATGTACGTAACCCTAACCCTAACCCTAACCCTAACCCTAACCCTAACCCTAACCCTAACCCTAACCCTAACCCTGACCATAAGAGTCCTAACCCAAAACAGAACTCTAAACCTCAGCTGTGCATGGCATGCAGTTAACACTAACCCTAACCCTAACCCTAACCCTAACCTTAACCCTAACCCTAACCCTAAGTGACCTAACCCAAAACGGAACTCTAAACCTCAGCTGTGCATGGCATGCACTTAACCCTAACCCTAACCCTAACCCTAACCCTAACCCGAACCCTAACCCTAAGAGGCCTAACCGAAAACGGAAATCTAAACCTCAGCTGTGCATGACATGTACGTAACCCTAACCTTAACCCTAACCCTAACCCTAACCCTAACCCTAACCCTAACCCTAACCCTAACTTTAACCCTAACCCTAACCCTAACGCTAACCCTAACCCTAACCCTAACCCTAACCCTAACCTTAACCCTAACCCTAAGAGGCCTAACCCTAAACGCAACTCTAAACCTCAGCTGTGCATGGCATGTAGGTAACCCTAACACTAACCCTAACCCTAACCCTAACCCTAACCCTAACCCTGACCCTAAGAGGCCTAACCCAAAACGGAACTCTAAACCTCAGCTGTGCATGGCATGTACCTAACCCTAACCCTAACCCTAACCCTAACACTAACCCTAAGAGGCCTAACCCTAAACGGAACTCTAAACCTCAGCTGTGCATGGCATGTACCTAACCCTAACCCTAACCCTAACCCTAACCCTAACCCTAAACTTAACCCTAACCCTAAGAGACCTAACCCTAAACGGAACTCTAAACCTCAGATGTGCATGGCATGTACGTAACCCTAACCCTAACCCAAACCCTAACCCTAACCCTAACCATAACCCTAACCCTAATCCTAAACCTAACCCTAATCCTGACCCTAAGAGTCCTAACCCTAGACGGAACTCTAAACCTCAGCTGTGCATGGCAGGTACATAACCCTAACCCTAACCCTAACCCTAACCCTAACCCTAACCCTAACCCTAACCCTAACCCTAAACCTAACCCTAATCCTGACCCTAAGAGGCCTAACCCTAAACGGAACTCTATAACCTCAGCTGTGCATGGCATGTACATAACCCTAACCCTAACCCTAACCCTAATCCTAACCCTAACCCTAACCCTAACGCTAACCCTAACCCTAACCCTAACCCTAACCCTAACCCTAACCCTGACCCTAAGAGGCCTAACCCAAAACGGAACTCTAAACCTCAGCTGTGCTTGGCATGTACCTAACCCTAACCCTAACCCTAACCCTAACCCTAACCCTAACCCTAACTCTAACTTTATCCCTAACCCTAACGCTAACCCTAACCCTAACCCTAACCCTAACCCTAACCCTAACCCTAACCTTAACCCTAAGAGGCCTAACCCTAAAAGCAACTCTAAACCTCAGCTGTGCATGGCATGTAGGTAACCCTAACACTAACCCTAGCCCTAACCCTAACCCTAACCCTAACCCTAACCCTAACCCTAACCCTAACCTTAACCCTAACACTAACCCTAAGAGACCTAACCCTAAACGGAACTCTAAACCTCACCTGTGCATGGCATGTGCCTAACCCTAACACTAACCCTAACCCTAACCCTAACCCTAACCCTAATCCTAAACTTAACCCTAACCCTAAGAGACCTAACCCTAAACGGAACTCTAAACCTCAGATGTGCATGGCATGTACGTAACCCTAACCCTAACCCTAATCCTAACCCTAACCCTAACCCTAACCCTAACCCTAACCCTAACCCTAACCCTAATCCTGACCCTAAGAGTCCTAACCCTAGACGGAACTCTAAGCCTCAGCTGTGCATGGCAGGTACATAACCCTAACCCTAACCCTAACCCTAACCCTAACCCTAACCCTAACCCTAACCCTAACCCTAACCCTAACCCTAACCCTAACCCTAACCCTAAACCTAACCCTAATCCTGACCCTAAGAGGCCTAACCCTTCACGGAACTCTATAACCTCAGCTGTGCATGGCATGTACCTAACCCTAACCCTTACCCTAACCCTAATCCTAACCCTAACCCATCCCTAACGCTAACACGAACCCTAACCCTAACCCTTATCCTGACCCTAAGAGGCCTAACCCAAAACGCAACTCTAAACCTCAGCTGTGCATGGCATGTACCTAACCCTATACCCTAAACCTAAGCCTAACCCTAACCCTAACCCTAAACCTGACCCTAAGAGGCCTAAGCCAAAACGGAACTCTAAACCTCAGCTGTGCATGGCATGCAGTTAACACTAACCCTAACCCTAACCCTAACCCTAACCCTAACCTTAACCCTAACCCTAACCCTAAGAGACCTAACCCTAAACGGAACTCTAAACCTCAGCTGTGCAGGGCAGGTACATAACCCTAACCCTAACCCTAACCCTAACCCTAACCCTAACCCTAACCCTAACCCTAACCCTAACCCTAACCCCAAACCTAACCCTAATCCTGACCCTAAGAGGCCTAACCCTTGACGGAACTCTATAACCTCAGCTGTGCATGGCATGTACCTAACCCTAACCCTTACCCTAACCCTAATCCTAACCCTAACCCTAACCCTAACGCTAACCCGAACCCTAACCCTAACCCTTATGCTGACCCTAAGAGGCCTAACCCAAAACGCAACTCTAAACCTCAGCTGTGCATGGCATGTACCTAACCCTATACCCTAAACCTAACCCTAACCCTAACCCTAACCCTGACCCTAAGAGGCCTAACCCAAAACGGAACTCTAAACCTCAGCTGTGCATGGCATGCAGTTAACACTAACCCTAACCCTAACCCTAACCCTAACCCTAACCCTAACCCTAAACCTAACACTAACCCTAACCCTAAGAGGCCTAACCCAAAACGGAACTCTAATCCTCAGCTGTGCATGGCATGTACCTAACCCTAACCCTAACCCTAACCCTAACCCTAACCCGAACCCTAACCCTAACCCTAATCCTGACCCTAAGAGGCCTAACCCTAAACGCAACTCTAAACCTCAGATGTGCATGGCATGTACGTAACCCTAACCCTAACCCTAACCCTAACCCTAACCCTAACACTAACCCTAACCCTAAACCTAACCTTAACCGTAACCCTAAGAGGCCTAACCCTAAACGCAACTCTAAACCTCAGCTGTGCATGGCATGTACGTAACCCTAACCCTAACCCTAACCCTAACCCTAACCCTAACCCTAACCCTAACCCTAACCCTAACCCTAACCCTAACCCTAATCCTGACCCTAAGGGTCCTAACCCTTGACGGATCTCTAAACCTCAGCTGTGCATGGCATGTACATAACCATAACCCTAACCCTAACCCTAAGATGCCTAACCCTAAATGCAACTCTAAACCTCAGCTGTGCATGGCATGTACGTAACCCTAACCCTAACCCTAACCCTAACCCTAACCCTAACCCTGACCCTAAGAGGCCGAACCCAAAACGGAACTCTAAACGTCAGCTGTGCATGGCATGTACCTAACCCTAACCCTAACCCTAACCCTAACCATAACCCTAATCCTAAACCTAACCCTAACCCTGACCCTAAGAGTCCTAACCCTAGACGCAACTCTAATCCTCAGCTGTGCATGGCAGGTACATAACCCTAAACCTAACCCTAACCCTAACCCTAACCCTAACCCTAACCCTAAACCTAACCCTAATCCTGACCCTAAGAGGCCTAACCCTTGACGGAACTCTAAACCTCAGCTGTGCATGGCATGTACCTAACCCTAACCCTAACCCTAACCCTAACCCTAACCCTAACCCTAACCCTAACCCTAACCCTAACCCTAACCCTAACCCTAACCCTAACCCTGACCCTAAGAGGCCTAACCCAAAACGGAACTCTAAACCTCAGCTGTGCATGGCATGCAGTTAACCCTAACCCTAACCCTAACTCTAACCCTAACCCTAACCCTAACCCTAACCTTAACCCTAACCCTAACTCTAAGAGGCCTAACGCTAAACGCAACTCTAAACCTCAGCTGTGCATGGCATGCACTTAACCGTAACCGTAACCGTAACCGTAACCATAACCGTAACCGTAACCGTAACCGTAACCGTAACCGTAACCCTAACCCTAACCCTAACCCTAACGCTAACCCTAACCCTAACCCTAACCCTAACCCTAACCCTAACCTTAACCCTAACGCTAACCCTAACCCTAACCCTGACCCTAAGAGGCCTAACCCTTGACGGAACTCTAAACCTCAGCTGTGCATTGCATGCACTTAACCCTAACCCTAACCCTAACCCTAAGCCTAACCCTAACACTAACCCTAACCCTAACCCTAACCCTAACCCTAACCCTAACCCTAACCCTAACCCTAACCCTAACCCTAAGAGTCCTAACCCTAGACGGAACTCTAAACCTCAGCTGTGCATGGCAGGTACATAACCCTAACCCTAACCCTAACCCTAACCCTAACCCTAACCCTAACCCTAACCCTAAACCTAACCCTAATCCTGACCCTAAGAGGCCTAACCCTTGACGGAACTCTATAACCTCAGCTGTACATGGCATGTACCTAACCCTAACCCTTACCCTAACCCTAATCCTAACCCTAACCCTAACCCTAACGCTAACCCGAACCCTAACCCTAACCCTTATCCTGACCCTAAGAGGCCTAATCCAAAACGCAACTCTAAACCTCAGCTGTGCATGGCATGTACCTAACCCTATACCCTAAACCTAAGCCTAACCCTAACCCTAACCCTAACCCTGACCCTAAGAGGCCGAACCCAAAACGGAACTCTAAACCTCAGCTGTGCATGGCATGCAGTTAACACTAACCCTAACCCTAACCCTAACCCTAACCCTAACCTTAACCCTAACCCTAACCCTAAGAGACCTAACCCTAAACGGAACTCTAAACCTCAGCTGTGCAGGGCAGGTACGTAACCCTAACCCTAACCCTAACCCTAACCCTAACCCTAACCCTAACCCTAACCCTAACCCTAACCCTAAGAGACCTAACCCTAAACGGAACTCTAAACCTCAGCTGTGCATGGCATGTACCTAACCCTAACCCTAACCCTAACCCTAACCCTAACCCTAACCCTAACCCTAACCCGAACCCTAAACCTAACCTTAACCGTAACCCTAAGAGGCCTAACCCTAAACGCAACTCTAAACCTCAGCTGTGCATGGCATGTACGTAACCCTAACCCTAACCCTAACCCTAACCCTAACCCTAACCCTAACCCTAACCCTGACCCTAAGAGTCCTAACCCAAAACGGAACTCTAAACCTCAGCTGTGCATGGCATGCAGTTAACACTAACCCTAACCCTAACCCTAACCCTAACCTTAACCCTAACCCTAACCCTAAGTGACCTAACCCAAAACGAAACTCTAAACCTCAGATGTGCATGGCATGTACGTAACCCTAACCCTAACCCTAACCTTAACCCTAACCCTAACCCTAAGTGACCTAATCCAAAACGGAACTCTAAACCTCAGATGTGCATGGCATGTACGTAACCCTAACCCTAACCCTAACCCTAACCCTAACCATAACCCTAACCCTAATCCTAAACCTAACCCTAATCCTGACCCTAAGAGGCCTAACCCTAGACGGAACTCTAAACCTCAACTGTGCATGGCAGGTACATAACCCTAACCCTAACCCTAACCCTAACCCTAACCCTAACCCTAACCCTAACCCTAAACCTAACCCTAATCCTGACCCTAATAGGCCTAACCCTTGATGGAACTCTATAACCTCAGCTGTGCATGGCATGTACATAACCCTAACCCTAACCCTAACCCTAATCCTAACCCTAACCCTAACCCTAACGCTAACCCTAACCCTAACCCTAACCCTAACCCTAACCCTGACCCTAAGAGGCCTAACCCAAAACGGAACTCTAAACCTCAGCTGTGCTTGGCATGTACCTAACCCTAACCCTAACCCTAACCCTAACCCTAACCCTAACCCTAACTTTAACCCTAACACTAACGCTAACCCTAACCCTAACCCTAACCCTATCCCTAACCCTAACCTTAACCCTAAGAGGCCTAACCCTAAACGCAACTCTAAACCTCAGCTGTGCATGGCATGTAGGTAACCCTAACCCTAACCCTAACCCTAACCCTAACCCTAACCCTAACCCTAACTCTAACCCTAACCCTAACCCTAACCCTAACCCTGACCCTAAGAGGCCTAACCCAAAACGGAACTCTAAACCTCAGCTGTGCATGGCATGTACGTAACCCTAACCCTAACCCTAACCCTAACCCTAACCCTAACCCTAACCCTAACCCTAACCCTAACCCTAACCCTAACCCTAACCCTAAGAGTCCTAACCCTAGACGGAACTCTAAACCTCAGCTGTGCATGGCAGGTACATAACACTAACCCTAACCCTAACCCTAACCCTAACCCTAACCCTAACCCTAACCCTAACCCTAACCCTAACCCTAAACCTAACCCTAATCCTGACCCTAAGAGGCCTAACCCTTGACGGAACTCTATAACCTCAGCTGTACATGGCATGTACCTAACCCTAACCCTTACCCTAACCCTAATCCTAACCCTAACCCTAACCCTAACGCTAACCCGAACCCTAACCCTAACCCTTATCCTGACCCTAAGAGGCCTAATCCAAAACGCAACTCTAAACCTCAGCTGTGCATGGCATGTACCTAACCCTATACCCTAAACCTAAGCCTAACCCTAACCCTAACCCTAACCCTAACCCTGACCCTAAGAGGCCTAACCCAAAACGGAACTCTAAACCTCAGCTGTGCATGGCATGCAGTTAACACTAACCCTAACCCTAACCCTAACCCTAACCCTAACCTTAACCCTAACCCTAACCCTAAGAGACCTAACCCTAAACGGAACTCTAAACCTCAGCTGTGCAGGGCAGGTACGTAACCCTAACCCTAACCCTAACCCTAACCCTAACCCTAACCCTAACCCTAACCCTAACCCTAACCCCAAACCTAACCCTAATCCTGACCCTAAGAGGCCTAACCCTTGACGGAATTCTATAACCTCAGCTGTGCACGGCATGTACCTAACCCTAACCCTTACCCTAACCCTAATCCTAACCCTAACCCTAACCCTAACGCTAACCCGAACCCTAACCCTAACCCTTATCCTGACCCTAAGAGGCCTAACCCAAAACGCAACTCTAAACCTCAGCTGTGCATGGCATGTACCTAACCCTATACCCTAAACCTAAGCCTAACCCTAACCCTAACCCTAACCCTGACCCTAAGAGGCCTAACCCAAAACGGAACTCTAAACCTCAGCTGTGCATGGCATGCAGTTAACACTAACCCTAACCCTAACCCTAACCCTAACCCTAACCTTAATCCTAACCCTAACCCTAAGAGACCTAACCCTAAACGGAACTATAAACCTCAGCTGTGCAGGGCAGGTACATAACCCTAACCCTAACCCTAACCCTAACCCTAACCCTAATCTTAACCCTAACCCTAACCCTAACCCTAACCCTAACCCTAACCTTAAGAGACCTAACCCTAAACGGAACTCTAAACCTCAGCTGTGCATGGCATGTACCTAACCCTAACCCTAACCCTAACCCTAACCCTAACCCTAACCCTAACCCTAACCCGAACCCTAAACGTAACCTTAACCGTAACCCTAAGAGGCCTAACCCCAAACGCAACTCTAAACCTCAGCTGTGCATGGCATGTACGTAACCCTAACCCTAACCCTAACCCTAACCCTAACCCTAACCCTAACCCTGACCCTAAGAGTCCTAACCCAAAACGGAACTCTAAACCTCAGCTGTGCATGGCATGCAGTTAACACTAACCCTAACCCTAACCCTAACCCTAACCCTAACCCTAACCCTAACCCTAAGTGACCTAACCCAAAACGGAACTCTAAACCTCAGATGTGCATGGCATGTACGTAACCCTAACCCTAACCCTAACCCTAACCCTAACCCTAACCATAACCCTAACCCTAATCCTAAACCTAACCCTAATCCTGACCCTAAGAGGCCTAACCCTAGACGGAACTCTAAACCTCAGCTGTGCATGGCAGGTACATAACCCTAACCCTAACCCTAACCCTAACCCTAACCCTAACCCTAACCCTAACCCTAACCTTAAACCTAACCCTAATCCTGACCCTAATAGGCCTAACCCTTGATGGAACTCTATAACCTCAGCTGTGCATGGCATGTACATAACCCTAACCCTAACCCTAACCCTAATCCTAACCCTAACCCTAACCCTAACGCTAACCCTAACCCTAACCCTAACCCTAACCCTAACCCTGACCCTAAGAGGCCTAACCCAAAACGG
>NW_026599592.1:3645000-3652500 GCF_023634155.1 Falco peregrinus | reverse complement strand
ACCGTAACCGTAACCGTAACCGTAACCGTAACCCTAACCCTAACCCTAACCCTAACGCTAACCCTAACCCTAACCCTAACCCTAACCCTAACCCTAACCTTAACCCTAACGCTAACCCTAACCCTAACCCTGACCCTAAGAGGCCTAACCCTTGACGGAACTCTAAACCTCAGCTGTGCATTGCATGCACTTAACCCTAACCCTAACCCTAACCCTAAGCCTAACCCTAACCCTAACCCTAACCCTAACCCTAACCCTAACCCTAACTCTAAACCTGACCCTATGGGGCCTACCCCTTGACGGAACTCTAAACCTCAGCTGTGCATGGCATGTACATAACCCTAACCCTAACCCTAACCCTAACCCTAACCCTAACCCTAACCCTAACCCTAACCCTAAGAGGCCTAACCCTAAACGCAACTCTAAACCTCAGCTGTGCATGGCATGTACGTAACCCTAACCCTAACCCTAAGCCTAACCCTAACCCTGACCCTAAGAGGCCTAACACAAAACTGAACTCTAAACCTCAGCTGTGCATGGCATGCACTTAACCCTAACCCTAACCCTAACCCTAACCCTAACCCTAACCCTAACCCTAACCCTAACCCTAACCTTAACCCTAACCCAAACCCTAAGAGGCCTAACCCTAAACGCAACTCTAAACCTCTGCTGTGCATGGCATGCACTTAACCCTAACCCTAACCCTAAACCTAACCTTAACCCTAACCCTAAGAGGCCTAACCCTAAACGCAACTCTAAACCTCAGCTGTGCATGGCATGTACGTAACCCTAACCCTAACCCTAACCCTAACCCTAACCCTAACCCTAACCCTAACCCTAATCCTGACCCTAGGAGGCCTAACCCAAAACGGAACTCTAAACCTCAGCTGTGCATGGCATGTACGTAACCCTAACCCTAACCCTAACCCTAACCCTAACCCTAACCCTAACCCTAACCCTGACCCTAAGAGTCCTAACCCAAAACAGAACTCTAAACCTCAGCTGTGCATGGCATGCAGTTAACACTAACCCTAACCCTAACCCTAACCCTAACCTTAACCCTAACCCTAACCCTAAGTGACCTAACTCAAAACAGAACTCTAAACCTCAGCTGTGCATGGCATGCACTTAACCCTAACCCTAACCCTAACCCTAACCCTAACCTTAACCCTAACCCTAAGAGGCCTAACCCTAAACGCAACTCTAAACCTCAGCTGTGCATGGCATGTACGTAACCCTAGCCCTAACCCTAACCCTAACCCTAACCCTAACCCTAACCCTAACCCTAACCCTAACCCTAACCCTAACGCTGACCCTAAGAGGCCTAACCCAAAACGGAACTCTAAACCTCAGCTGTGCATGGCATGTACGTAACCCTAACCCTAACCCTAACCCTAACCCTAACCCTAACCCTAACCCTAACCCTAACTTTAACCCTAACCCTAACGCTAACCCTAACCCTAACCCTAACCCTAACCCTAACCTTAACCCTAACCTTAACCCTAAGTGATCTAACCCAAAACGGAACTCTAAACCTCAGCTGTGCATGGCATGCACTTAACCCTAACCCTAACCCTAACCCTAACCCTAACCCTAACCCTAACCCTAATCCTGACCCTAAGAGGCCTAACCCTAGACGGAACTCTAAACCTCAGCTGCGCATGGCAGGTACATAACCCTAACCCTAACCCTAACCCTAACCCTAACCCTAACCCTAACCCTAACCCTAAACCTAACCCTAATCCTGACCCTAAGAGGCCTAACCCTTGACGGAACTGTAAACCTCAGCTGTGCATGGCATGTACCTAACCCTAACCCTAACCCTAACCCTAACCCTAACCCTAACCCTAACCCTAACCCTAACCCTAACCCTAACCCTAACCCTAACCCTGACTTTAAGAGGCCTAACCCAAAACGGAACCCTAAACCTCAGCTGTGCATGGCATGCAGTTAACCCTAACCCTAACCCTAACTCTAATCCTAACCCTAACCCTACCCCTAACCTTAACCCTAACCCTAAGAGGCCTAATCCTAAACGCAACTCTAAACCTCAGCTGTGCATGGCATGCACTTAACCGTAATTGTAACCGTAACCGTAACCGTAACCGTAACCGTAACCCTAACCCTAACCCTAACCCTAACCCTAACCCTAACACTAACCCTAACCCTAACCCTAACCCTAACCCTAACCTTAACCCTAACCCTTAGAGGCCTAACCCTAAACGCAACTCTAAACCTCAGCTGTGCATGGCATGTAGGATACCCTAACCCTAACCCTAACCCTAACCTTAACCCTAACGCTAACCCTAACCCTAACCCTGACCCTAAGAGGCCTAACCCTTGACGGAACTCTAAACCTCAGCTGTGCATTGCATGCACTTAACCCTAACCCTAACCCTAACCCTAACCCTAACCCTAACCCTAACCCTAACCCTAAGCCTAACCCTAAACCCTAACCCTAACCCTAAAAGACCTAACCCTAAACGGAACTCTAAACCTCAGCTGTGCAGGGCAGGTACATAACCCTAACCCTAACCCTAACCCTAACCCTAACCCTAACCCTAACCCTAACCCTAATCCTAACCCTAACCCTAAGAGACCTAACCCTAAACGGAACTCTAAACCTCAGCTGTGCATGGCATGTAGGATACCCTAACCCTAACCCTAACCCTAACCTTAACCCTAACGCTAACCCTAACCCTAACCCTGACCCTAAGAGGCCTAACCCTTGACGGAACTCTAAACCTCAGCTGTGCATTGCATGCACTTAACCCTAACCCTAACACTAACCCTAACCCGAACCCTAACCCTAACCCTAATCCTGACCCTAAGAGGCCTAACCCTAAACGCAACTCTAAACCTCAGCTGTGCATGGCATGTACGTAACCCTAACCCTAACCCTAACCCTAACCCTAACCCTAACCCTAACCCTGACCCTAAGAGTCCTAACCCAAAACAGAACTCTAAACCTCAGCTGTGCATGGCATGCAGTTAACACTAACCCTAACCCTAACCCTAACCCTAACCTTAACCCTAACCCTAACCCTAAGTGACCTAACTCAAAACAGAACTCTAAACCTCAGCTGTGCATGGCATGCACTTAACCCTAACCCTAACCCTAACCCTAACCCTAACCTTAACCCTAACCCTAAGAGGCCTAACCCTAAACGCAACTCTAAACCTCAGTTGTGCATGGCATGTACGTAACCCTAGCCCTAACCCTAACCCTAACCCTAACCCTAACCCTAACCCTAACCCTAACCCTAACCCTAACCCTAACGCTGACCCTAAGAGGCCTAACCCAAAACGGAACTCTAAACCTCAGCTGTGCATGGCATGTACGTAACCCTAACCCTAACCCTAACCCTAACCCTAACCCTAACCCTAACTTTAACCCTAACCCTAACGCTAACCCTAACCCTAACCCTAACCCTAACCCTAACCCTAACCTTAACCCTAACCTTAACCCTAAGTGATCTAACCCAAAACGGAACTCTAAACCTCAGCTGTGCATGGCATGCACTTAACCCTAACCCTAACCCTAACCCTAACCCTAACCCTAACCCTAACCCTAATCCTGACCCTAAGAGGCCTAACCCTAGACGGAACTCTAAACCTCAGCTGCGCATGGCAGGTACATAACCCTAACCCTAACCCTAACCCTAACCCTAACCCTAACCCTAACCCTAAACCTAATCCTAACCCTAATCCTGACCATAAGGGGCCTAACCCTTGACGGAACTCTATAACCTCAGCTGTGCATGGCATGTACCTAACCCTAACCCTAACCCTAACCCTAACCCTAACCCTAACCCTAACCCTAACGCTGACCCTAAGAGGCCTAACCCAAAACGGAACTCTAAACCTCAGCTGTGCATGGCATGTACGTAACCCTAACCCTAACCCTAACCCTAACCCTAACCCTAACCCTAACCCTAAACCTAACCCTATTCCTGACCCTAATCCTGACCCTAAGAGGCCTAACCCTTGACGGAACTCTAAACCTCAGCTGTGCATGGCATGTACCTAACCCTAACCCTAACCCTAACCCTAACCCTAACCCTAACCCTAACCCTAACCCTAACCCTAACGCTGACCCTAAGAGGCCTAACCCAAAACGGAACTCTAAACCTCAGCTGTGCATGGCATGTACGTAACCCTAACCCTAACCCTAACCCTAATCCTAACCCTAACCCTAACCCTAACTTTAACCCTAACCCTAACGCTAACCCTAACCCTAACCCTAACCTTAACCCTAACCTTAACCCTAAGTGATCTAACACAAAACGGAACTCTAAACCTCAGCTGTGCATGGCATGCACTTAACCCTAATCCTAACCCTAACCCTAACCCTAACCCTAACCCTAACCCTAACCCTAATCCTGACCCTAAGAGGCCTAACCCTAGACGGAACTCTAAACCTCAGCTGTGCATGGCAGGTACATAACCCTAACCCTAACCCTAACCCTAACCCTAACCCTAACCCTAACCCTAAACCTAACCCTAATCCTGACCCTAAGGGGCCTAACCCTTGACGGAACTCTATAACCTCAGCTGTGCATGGCATGTACCTAACCCTAACCCTTACCCTAACCCTAATCCTAACCCTAACCCTAACCCTAACGCTAACCCTAACCCTAACCCTAACCCTAACCCTAACCCTAACCCTAACCCTAACCCTAAACGTAACCTTAACCGTAACCCTAAGAGGCCTAACCCTAAACGCAACTCTAAAACTCAGCTGTGCATGGGATGTACGTAACCCTAACCCTAACCCTAACCCTAACCCTAACCCTAACCCTAACCCTAACCCTAAGCCTAAACCTAAACCTAACCCTAATCCTGACCCTAAGAGGCCTAACCCTTGACGGAACTCTAAACCTCAGCTGTGCATGGCATGTACCTAACCCTAACCCTAACCCTAACCCTAACCCTAACCCTAATCCTAACCCTGACCCTAAGAGGCCTAACCCAAAACGGAACTCTAAACCTCAGCTGTGCATGGCTTGCAGTTAACCCTAACCCTAACCCTAACTCTAACCCTAACCCTAACCCTAACCCTAACCTTAACCCTAACCCTAACTCTAAGAGGCCTAACCCTAAACGCAACTCTAAACCTCAGCTGTGCATGGCATGCACTTAACCGTAATTGTAACCGTAACCGTAACCGTAACCGTAACAGTAACCCTAACCCTAACCCTAACCCTAACCCTAACCCTAACGCTAACCCTTTACCCTAACCCTAACCCTAACCCTAACCTTAACCCTAACCCTTAGAGGCCTAACCCTAAACGCAACTCTAAACCTCAGCTGTGCATGGCATGTAGGATACCCTAACCCTAACCCTAACCCTAACCTTAACCCTAACGCTAACCCTAACCCTAACCCTGACCCTAAGAGGCCTAACCCTTGACGGAACTTTAAACCTCAGCTGTGCATTGCATGCACTTGACCCTAACCCTAACCCTAACCCTAACCCTAACCCTAACCCTAACACTAACCCTAAACTTAACCCTAACCCTAAGAGACCTAACCCTAAACGGAACTCTAAACCTCAGCTGTGCAGGGCAGGTACATAACCCTAACCCTAACCCTAACCCTAACCCTAACCTTAACCCTAACCCTAAGAGGCCTAACCTTAAATGCAACTCTAAACCACAGCTGTGCATGGCATGTACGTAACCCTAACCCTAACCCTTACCCTAACCCTAACTCTAACCCTAACCCTAACCCTAACCCTAAACTTAACCCTAACCCTAAGAGACCTAATCCTAAACGGAACTCTAAACCTCAGCTGTGCAGGGCATGTACATAACCCTAACCCTAACCCTAACCCTAACCCTAACCCTAACCCTAACCCTAACCCTAAGAGACCTAACCCTAAACGGAACTCTACAACTCAGCTGTGCATGGCATGTACCTAACCCTAACCCTAACCCTAACCCTAACCCTAACCCTAACCCTAACCCTAACCCGAACCCTAACCCTAACCCTAATCCTGACCCTAAGAGGCCTAACCCTAAACGCAACTCTAAACCTCAGCTGTGCATGGCATGTACGTAACCCTAACCCTAACCCTAACCCTAACCCTAACCCTAACCCTAACCCTGACCCTAAGAGTCCTAACCCAAAACGGAACTCTAAACCTCAGCTGTGCATGGCATGCAGTTAACACTAACCCTAACCCTAACCCTAACCCTAACCTTAACCCTAACCCTAACCCTAAGTGACCTAACCCAAAACGGAACTCTAAACCTCAGCTGTGCATGGCATGCACTTAACCCTAACCCTAACCCTAACCCTAACCCTAACCTTAACCCTAACCCTAAGAGGCCTAACCCTAAACGCAACTCTAAACCTCATCTGTGCATGGCATGTACGTAACCCTAACCCTAACCCTAACCCTAACCCTAACCCTAACCCTAACCCTAACGCTGACCCTAAGAGGCCTAACCCAAAACGGAACTCTAAACCTCAGCTGTGCATGGCATGTACGTAACCCTAACCCTAACCCTAACCCTAATCCTAACCCTAACCCTAACCCTAACTTTAACCCTAACCCTAACGCTAACCCTAACCCTAAACCTAACCTTAACCCTAACCTTAACCCTAAGTGATCTAACCCAAAACGGAACTCTAAACCTCAGCTGTGCATGGCATGCACTTAACCCTAACCCTAACCCTAACCCTAACCCTAACCCTAACCCTAACCCTAACCCTAACCCTAACCCTAACCCTAATCCTGACCCTAAGAGGCCTAACCCTAGACGGAACTCTATAACCTCAGCTGTGCATGGCAGGTACATAACCCTAACCCTAACCCTAACCCTAACCCTAACCCTAACCCTAACCCTAACCCTAACCCTAATCCTGACCCTAAGGGGCCTAACCCTTGACGGAACTCTATAACCTCAGCTGTGCATGGCATGTACCTAACCCTAACCCTTACCCTAACCCTAATCCTAACCCTAACCCTAACCCTAACGCTAACCCTAACCCTAACCCTAACCCTAACCCTAACCCTAACCCTAACCCTAACCCTAAACGTAACCTTAACCGTAACCCTAAGAGGCCTAACCCTAAACGCAGCTCTAAACCTCAGCTGTGCATGGCATGTACGTAACCCTAACCCTAACCCTAACCCTAACCCTAACCCTAACCCTAACCCTAAACCTAACCCTAATCCTGACCCTAAGAGGCCTAACCCTTGACGGAACTCTAAACCTCAGCTGTGCATGGCATGTACCTAACCCTAACCCTAACCCTAACCCTAACCCTAACCCTAATCCTAACCCTGACCCTAAGAGGCCTAACCCAAAACGGAACTCTAAACCTCAACTGTGCATGGCATGCAGTTAACCCTAACCCTAACCCTAACTGTAACCCTAACCCTAACCCTAACCCTAACCTTAACCCTAACCCTAACTCTAAGAGGACTAACCCTAAACGCAACTCTAAACCTCAGCTGTGCATGGCATGCACTTAACCGTAATTGTAACC
>NW_026599592.1:3587500-3590000 GCF_023634155.1 Falco peregrinus | reverse complement strand
AAAACCTCAGCTGTGCTTGGAATGTACCTAACCCTAACCCTAACCCTAACCCTAACCCTAAACCTAACGCTAACCGTAACCCTAACCCTAACCCTAACCCTAACCCTAAACCTAACCCTAATCCTGACACTAAGAGGCCTAACCCTAAACGGAACTCAACCTCAGCTGTGCATGGTAGGTACATAACCCTAACCCTAACCCTAACCCTAACCCTAACCCTAACCCTAACCCTAACCCTAACCCTAAGAGGCCTAACCCTAGTCGGAACTCTAAACCTCAGCTGTGCATGGCATGTACCTAACCCTAACCCTAACCCTAACCCTAACCCTAACCCTAACCCTAAGAGACCTAACCCTAAACGGAACTCAAAACCTCAGCTGTGCATGGCATGTACCTAACCCTAACCCTAACCCTAACCCTAACCCTAAAAGACCTAACCCTAAACGGAACTGAAAACCTCAGCTGTGCATGTCATGTACCTAACCCAAACCCTAACCCTAACCCTAATCCTAACCCTAACCATAACCCTAACCCTATAAGACCTAACCCTAAACGGAACTCTAAACCTCAGCTGTGCATGGCATGTACCTAACCCTAACCCTAACCCTAACCCTAACCCGAACCCTAACCCTAACCCTAACCCTAACCCTAAGAGACCTAACCCTAAACGGAACTCAAAACCTCAGCTGTGCTTTGCATGTACCTAACCCTAACCCTAACCCTAACCCTAACCCTAACCCTAACGCTAACCCTAACCCTAACCCTAAACCTAACGCTAACCCTAACCCTAACCCTAACCCTAACCCTAAACCTAACCCTAATCCAGACACTAAGAGTCCTAACCCTAAACGGAACTCAACCTCAGCTGTGCATGGCAGGTACCTAACCCTAACCCTAACCCTAACCCTAACCCTAACCCTAACCCTAACCCTAACCCTAACCCTAAGAGACCTAACCCTAAACGGAACTCAAAACCTCATCTGTGCTTGGCATGTACCTAACCCTAACCCTAACCCTAACCCTAACCCTAACCCTAACCCTAACCCTAACCCTAAGAGACCTAACCCTAAACGGAACTCAAAACCTCAGCTGTGCTTTGCATGTACCTAACCCTAACCCTAACCCTAACCCTAACCCTAACCCTAACGCTAACCCTAACCCTAACCCTAAACCTAACGCTAACCCTAACCCTAACCCTAACCCTAACCCTAACCCTAACCCTAACCCTAATCCAGACACTAAGAGTCCTAACCCTAAACGGAACTCAATCTCAGCTGTGCATGGCAGGTACCTAACCCTAACCCTAACCCTAACCCTAACCCTAACCCTAACCCTAACCCTAACCCTAACCCTAACCCTAAGAGACCTAACCCTAAACGGAACTCTAAACCTCAGCTGTGCATGGCATGTACATAACCCTAACCCTAACCCTAACCCTAACCCTAACCCTAACCCTAACCCTAACCCTAAGTCTAACCCTAACCCTAAGAGACCTAACCCTAAACGGAACTCAAAACCTCAGCTGTGCATGTCATGTACCTAACCCTAATCCTAACCCTAACCCTAACCCTAACCCTAACCCTAACCCTAACCCTAACCCTAACCCTAACCCTAACCCTAACCTCAGCTGTGCATGGCATGTACCTAACCGTAACCCTAACCCTAACCCTAACCCTAACCCTAACCCTAACCCTAACCCTAAGAGACCTAACCCTAAACGGAACTCAAAACCTCAGCTGTGCTTGGCATGTACCTAACCCTAACCCTAACCCTAACCCTAAACCTAACGCTAACCCTAACCCTAACCCTAACCCTAACCCTAACCCTAAACCTAACCCTAATCCTGACACTAAGAGGCCTAACCCTAAACGGAACTCAACCTCAGCTGTGCATGGCAGGTACATAATCCTAACCCTAACCCTAACCCTAACCCTAACCCTAACCCTAACCCTAACCCTAACCCTAACCCTAACCCTAACCCTAACCCTAAGAGACCTAACCCTAAACGGAATTCAAAACCTCAGCTGTGCATGGCATGTACCTAACCTTAACCCTAACCCTAACCTTAACCCTAACCCTAAAAGACCTAACCCTAAACGGAACTCAAAACCTCAGCTGTGCATGGCATGTACCTAACCCTAACCCTAACCCTAACCCTAACCCTAATAGACCTAACACTAAACGGAACTCAAAACCTCAGCTGTGCATGGCAGGTACATAACCCTAACCCTAACCCTAACCCTAACCCTAACCCTAACCCTAAACCTAACCTTAACCCTAACCCTAAGAGACCTAACCCTAAACGGAACTCTAAACCTCAGCTGTGCATGGCATGTACCTAACCCTAACCCTAACCCTAACCCTAACCCTAACCCTAACCCTAACCCTAACCCTAAAAGACCTAACCCTAAACGGAACTCAAAACCTCAGCTGTGCTTTGCATGTACCTAACCCTAACCCTAACCCTAACCCTAACCCTAACCCTAACGCTAACCCTAAC
>NW_026599592.1:3560000-3565000 GCF_023634155.1 Falco peregrinus | reverse complement strand
CCTCAGCTGTGCATGGCAGGTACCTAACCCTAACCCTAACCCTAACCCTAACCCTAACCATAACCCTAAGTCTAACCCTAACCCTAAACGGAACTCAAAACCTCAGCTGTGCATGGCATGTACCTAACCCTAACCCTAACCCTAACTCTAACCCTAAAAGACCTAACCCTAAACGGAACTGAAAACCTCAGCTTTGCATGTCATGTACCTAACCCTAACCCTAACCCTAACCCTAATCCTAACCCTAACCATAACCCTAACCCTAAAAGACCTAACCCTAAACGGAACTCTAAACCTCAGCTGTGCATGGCATGTACCTAACCCTAACCCTAACCCTAACCCTAACCCTAACCCTAACCCTAACCCTAACCCTAAGAGACCTAACCCTAAACGGAACTCTAAACCTCAGCTGTGCATGACATGTACGTAACCCTAACCCTAACCCTAACCCTAACCCTAACCCTAACCCTAACCCTAACCCTAACCCTAAGAGACCTAACCCTAAACGGAACTCAACCTCAGCTGTGCATGGCAGGTACCTAACCCTAACCCTAACCCTAACCCTAACCCTAACCCTAACCCTAACCCTAAGTCTAACCCTAACCCTAAGAGACCTAACCCTAAACGGAACTCAAAACCTCAGCTGTGCATGGCATGTACCTAACCCTAACCCTAACCCTAACCCTAACCCTAACCCTAAACCTAACGCTAACCCTAACCCTAACCCTAACCCTAACCCTAAACCTATCCCTAATCCTGACACTAAGAGTCCTAACCCTAAACGGAACTCAACCTCAGCTGTGCATGGCAGGTACCTAACCCTAACCCTAACCCTAACCCTAACCCTAACCCTAACCCTAACCCTAACCCTAACCCTAACCCTAACCCTAAGAGACCTAACCCTAAACGGAACTCAAAACCTCATCTGTGCTTGGCATGTACCTAACCCTAACCCTAACCCTAACCCTAACCCTAACCCTAACCCTAACCCTAAGAGACCTAACCCTAAACGGAACTCAAAACCTCAGCTGTGCTTGGCATGTACCTAACCCTAACCCTAACCCTAACCCTAACCCTAACCCTAACGCTAACCCTAACCCTAACCCTAAACCTAACGCTAACGCTAACCCTAACCCTAACCCTAACCCTAAATCTAACCCTAATCCTGACACTAAGAGTCCTAACCCTAAACGGAACTCAACCTCAGCTGTGCATGGCAGGTACCTAACCCTAACCCTAACCCTAACCCTAACCCTAACCCTAACCCTAACCCTAGCCCTAACCCTAACCCGAACCCTAACCCTAACCCTAAGAGACCTAACCCTAAACGGAACTCAAAACCTCATCTGTGCTTGGCATGTACCTAACCCTAACCCTAACCCTAACCCTAACCCTAACCCTAACCCTAACCCTAACCCTAACCCTAACCCTAACCCTAAGAAACCTAACCCTAAACGGAACTCAAAACCTCAGCTGTGCTTGGAATGTACCTAACCCTAACCCTAACCCTAACCCTAACCCTAAACCTAACGCTAACCGTAACCCTAACCCTAACCCTAACCCTAACCCTAAACCTAACCCTAATCCTGACACTAAGAGGCCTAACCCTAAACGGAACTCAACCTCAGCTGTGCATGGTAGGTACATAACCCTAACCCTAACCCTAACCCTAACCCTAACCCTAACCCTAACCCTAACCCTAACCCTAAGAGGCCTAACCCTAGTCGGAACTCTAAACCTCAGCTGTGCATGGCATGTACCTAACCCTAACCCTAACCCTAACCCTAACCCTAACCCTAACCCTAAGAGACCTAACCCTAAACGGAACTCAAAACCTCAGCTGTGCATGGCATGTACCTAACCCTAACCCTAACCCTAACCCTAACCCTAAAAGACCTAACCCTAAACGGAACTGAAAACCTCAGCTGTGCATGTCATGTACCTAACCCAAACCCTAACCCTAACCCTAATCCTAACCCTAACCATAACCCTAACCCTATAAGACCTAACCCTAAACGGAACTCTAAACCTCAGCTGTGCATGGCATGTACCTAACCCTAACCCTAACCCTAACCCTAACCCGAACCCTAACCCTAACCCTAACCCTAACCCTAAGAGACCTAACCCTAAACGGAACTCAAAACCTCAGCTGTGCTTTGCATGTACCTAACCCTAACCCTAACCCTAACCCTAACCCTAACCCTAACGCTAACCCTAACCCTAACCCTAAACCTAACGCTAACCCTAACCCTAACCCTAACCCTAACCCTAAACCTAACCCTAATCCAGACACTAAGAGTCCTAACCCTAAACGGAACTCAACCTCAGCTGTGCATGGCAGGTACCTAACCCTAACCCTAACCCTAACCCTAACCCTAACCCTAACCCTAACCCTAACCCTAACCCTAAGAGACCTAACCCTAAACGGAACTCAAAACCTCATCTGTGCTTGGCATGTACCTAACCCTAACCCTAACCCTAACCCTAACCCTAACCCTAACCCTAACCCTAACCCTAAGAGACCTAACCCTAAACGGAACTCAAAACCTCAGCTGTGCTTTGCATGTACCTAACCCTAACCCTAACCCTAACCCTAACCCTAACCCTAACGCTAACCCTAACCCTAACCCTAAACCTAACGCTAACCCTAACCCTAACCCTAACCCTAACCCTAACCCTAACCCTAACCCTAATCCAGACACTAAGAGTCCTAACCCTAAACGGAACTCAATCTCAGCTGTGCATGGCAGGTACCTAACCCTAACCCTAACCCTAACCCTAACCCTAACCCTAACCCTAACCCTAACCCTAACCCTAACCCTAAGAGACCTAACCCTAAACGGAACTCTAAACCTCAGCTGTGCATGGCATGTACATAACCCTAACCCTAACCCTAACCCTAACCCTAACCCTAACCCTAACCCTAACCCTAAGTCTAACCCTAACCCTAAGAGACCTAACCCTAAACGGAACTCAAAACCTCAGCTGTGCATGTCATGTACCTAACCCTAATCCTAACCCTAACCCTAACCCTAACCCTAACCCTAACCCTAACCCTAACCCTAACCCTAACCCTAACCCTAACCTCAGCTGTGCATGGCATGTACCTAACCGTAACCCTAACCCTAACCCTAACCCTAACCCTAACCCTAACCCTAACCCTAAGAGACCTAACCCTAAACGGAACTCAAAACCTCAGCTGTGCTTGGCATGTACCTAACCCTAACCCTAACCCTAACCCTAAACCTAACGCTAACCCTAACCCTAACCCTAACCCTAACCCTAACCCTAAACCTAACCCTAATCCTGACACTAAGAGGCCTAACCCTAAACGGAACTCAACCTCAGCTGTGCATGGCAGGTACATAATCCTAACCCTAACCCTAACCCTAACCCTAACCCTAACCCTAACCCTAACCCTAACCCTAACCCTAACCCTAACCCTAACCCTAAGAGACCTAACCCTAAACGGAATTCAAAACCTCAGCTGTGCATGGCATGTACCTAACCTTAACCCTAACCCTAACCTTAACCCTAACCCTAAAAGACCTAACCCTAAACGGAACTCAAAACCTCAGCTGTGCATGGCATGTACCTAACCCTAACCCTAACCCTAACCCTAACCCTAATAGACCTAACACTAAACGGAACTCAAAACCTCAGCTGTGCATGGCAGGTACATAACCCTAACCCTAACCCTAACCCTAACCCTAACCCTAACCCTAAACCTAACCTTAACCCTAACCCTAAGAGACCTAACCCTAAACGGAACTCTAAACCTCAGCTGTGCATGGCATGTACCTAACCCTAACCCTAACCCTAACCCTAACCCTAACCCTAACCCTAACCCTAACCCTAAAAGACCTAACCCTAAACGGAACTCAAAACCTCAGCTGTGCTTTGCATGTACCTAACCCTAACCCTAACCCTAACCCTAACCCTAACCCTAACGCTAACCCTAACCCTAACCCTAAACCTAACGCTAACCCTAACCCTAACCCTAACCCTAACCCTAAACCTAACCCTAATCCAGACACTAAGAGTCCTAACCCTAAACGGAACTCAACCTCAGCTGTGCATGGCAGGTACCTAACCCTAACCCTAACCCTAACCCTAACCCTAACCCTAACCCTAACCCTAACCCTAAGAGACCTAACCCTAAACGGAACTCAAAACCTCATCTGTGCTTGGCATGTACCTAACCCTAACCCTAACCCTAACCCTAACCCTAACCCTAACCCTAACCCTAACCCTAACCCTAACCCTAACCCTAACCCTAAGAGACCTAACCCTAAACGGAACTCAAAACCTCAGCTGTGCTTTGCATGTACCTAACCCTAACCCTAACCCTAACCCTAACCCTAACCCTAACGCTAACCCTAACCCTAACCCTAAACCTAACGCTAACCCTAACCCTAACCCTAACCCTAACCCTAAACCTAACCCTAATCCAGACACTAAGAGTCCTAACCCTAAACGGAACTCAACCTCAGCTGTGCATGGCAGGTACCTAACCCTAACCCTAACCCTAACCCTAACCCTAACCCTAACCCTAACCCTAACCCTAACCCTAACCCTAACCCTAACCCTAAGAGACCTAACCCTAAACGGAACTCAAAACCTCAGCTGTGCTTTGCATGTACCTAACCCTAACCCTAACCCTAACCCTAACCCTAACGCTAACCCTAACCCTAACCCTAAACCTAACGCTAACCCTAACCCTAACCCTAACCCTAACCCTAAACCTAACCCTAATCCAGACACTAAGAGTCCTAACCCTAAACGGAACTCAACCTCAGCTGTGCATGGCAGGTACCTAACCCTAACCCTAACCCTAACCCTAACCCTAACCCTAACCCTAACCCTAACCCTAAGAGACCTAACCCTAAACGGAACTCAAAACCACATCTGTGCTTGGCATGTACCTAACCCTAACCCTAACCCTAACCCTAACCCTAACCCTAACCCTAACCCTAACCCTAACCCTAACCCTAACCCTA
>NW_026599592.1:3400000-3402500 GCF_023634155.1 Falco peregrinus | reverse complement strand
CTAACCCAAACCCTAAGAGACCAAAACCCTAAACGGAACTCAAAACCTCATCTGTGCTTGGCATGTACCTAACCCTAACCCTAACCCTAACCCTAACCCTAACCCTAACCCTAACCCTAACCCTAACCCTAACCCTAAGAAACCTAACCCTAAACGGAACTCAAAACCTCAGCTGTGCTTTGCATGTACCTAACCCTAACCCTAACCCTAACCCTAACCCTAACCCTAACGCTAACCCTAACCCTAACCCTAACCCTAACCCTAACCCTAACCCTAACCCTAACCCTAAGAGACCTAACCCTAAACGGAACTCAAAACCTCAGCTGTGCATGGCATGTACCTAACCCTAACCCTAACCCTAACCCTAACCCTAACCCTAAAAGACCTAACCCTAAACGGAACTGAAAACCTCAGCTGTGCATGTCATGTACCTAACCCTAACCCTAACCCTAACCCTAATCCTAATCCTAACCATAACCCTAACCCTATAAGACCTAACCCTAAACGGAACTCTAAACCTCAGCTGTGCATGGCATGTACCTAACCCTAACCCTAACCCTAACCCTAACCCGAACCCTAACCCTAACCCTAACCCTAACCCTAAGAGACCTAACCCTAAACGGAACTCAAAACCTCAGCTGTGCTTTGCATGTACCTAACCCTAACCCTAACCCTAACCCTAACGCTAACCCTAACCCTAACCTTAACCCTAACCCTAAACCTAACCCTAATCCAGACACTAAGAGTCCTAACCCTAAACGGAACTCAACCTCAGCTGTGCATGGCATGTACCTAACCCTAACCCTAACCCTAACCCTAACCCTAACCCTAACCCTAACCCTAACCCTAACCCTAACCCTAAGAGACCTAACCCTAAACGGAACTCAAAACCTCATCTGTGCTTGGCATGTACCTAACCCTAACCCTAACCCTAACCCTAACCCTAACCCTAACCCTAACCCTAACCCTACCCCTAACCCTAACCCTAAGAGACCTAACCCTAAACGGAACTCAAAACCTCATCTGTGCTTGGCATGTACCTAACCCTAACCCTAACCCTAACCCTAACCCTAACCCTAACCCTAACCCTAACCCTAACCCTAACCCTAACCCTAACCCTAACCCTAAGAGACCTAACCCTAAACGGAACTCAAAACCTCAGCTGTGCTTTGCATGTACCTAACCCTAACCCTAACCCTAACCCTAACCCTAACCCTAACGCTAACCCTAACCCTAACCCTAACCCTAACCCTAACCCTAACCCTAACCCTAACCCTAAGAGACCTAACCCTAAACGGAACTCAAAACCTCAGCTGTGCATGGCATGTACCTAACCCTAACCCTAACCCTAACCCTAACCCTAACCCTAAAAGACCTAACCCTAAACGGAACTGAAAACCTCAGCTGTGCATGTCATGTACCTAACCCTAACCCTAACCCTAACCCTAATCCTAACCCTAACCATAACCCTAACCCTATAAGACCTAACCCTAAACGGAACTCTAAACCTCAGCTGTGCATGGCATGTACCTAACCCTAACCCTAACCCTAACCCTAACCCGAACCCTAACCCTAACCCTAACCCTAACCCTAAGAGACCTAACCCTAAACGGAACTCAAAACCTCAGCTGTGCTTTGCATGTACCTAACCCTAACCCTAACCCTAACCCTAACGCTAACCCTAACCCTAACCTTAACCCTAACCCTAAACCTAACCCTAATCCAGACACTAAGAGTCCTAACCCTAAACGGAACTCAACCTCAGCTGTGCATGGCATGTACCTAACCCTAACCCTAACCCTAACCCTAACCCTAACCCTAACCCTAACCCTAACCCTAACCCTAACCCTAACCCTAAGAGACCTAACCCTAAACGGAACTCAAAACCTCATCTGTGCTTGGCATGTACCTAACCCTAACCCTAACCCTAACCCTAACCCTAACCCTAACCCTAACCCTAACCCTACCCCTAACCCTAACCCTAAGAGACCTAACCCTAAACGGAACTCAAAACCTCATCTGTGCTTGGCATGTACCTAACCCTAACCCTAACCCTAACCCTAACCCTAACCCTAACCCTAACCCTAACCCTAACCCTAACCCTAACCCTAACCCTAACCCTAACCCTAACCCTAAGAGACCTAACCCTAAACGGAATTCAAAACCTCATCTGTGCTTGGCATGTACCTAACCCTAACCCTAACCCTAACCCTAACCCTAACCCTAACCCTAACCCTAACCCTAAGAAACCTAACCCTAAACGGAACTCAAAACCTCAGCTGTGCCTTGCATGTACCTAACCCTAACCCTAACCCTAACCCTAACACTTACCCTAACGCTAACCCTAACCCTAACCCTAAACCTAACGCTAACCCTAACCCTAACCCTAACCCTAACCCTAAACCTAACCCTAATCCTGACACTAAGAGTCCTAACCCTAAACGGAACTCAACCTCAGCTGTGCATGGCAGGTACCTAACCCTAACCCTAACCCTAACCC
>NW_026599592.1:3225000-3227500 GCF_023634155.1 Falco peregrinus | reverse complement strand
GCATGTACCTAACCCTAACCCTAACCCTAACCCTAACCCTAACCGTAACCCTAACCTTAACCCTAACCCTAAGAGACCTAACCCTAAACGGAACTCTAAACCTCACTTGTGCATGGCATGTACCTAACCCTAACCCTAACCCTAACCCTAACCCTAACCCTAACCCTAACCCTAATCCTAAACCTAACCCTAACCCTAATCCTGACCCTAAGAGGCCTAACCCTAGACGGAACTCTAAACCTCAGCTGTGCATGGCATGTACATAACCCTAACCCTAACCCTAACCCTAACCCTAACCCTAACCCTAACCCGCACCCTAACCCTAAAACTGACCCTGAGAGAGCTAACACTAAACGGAACTCTAAACCTACAGCTGTGCATGGCATGTACCTAACCCTAACCCTAAGAGACCTAACCCTAACCCTAACCCTAACCCTAACCCTAACCCTAACCCTAACCCTAACCCTAAAAGACCTAACCCTACACGGAACTCAAAACCTCAGCTGTGCATGGCATGTACCTAACCCTAACCCTAACCCTAAACCTAACCCTAACCCTAACCCTAACCCTAACCGTAACCCTAACCCTAACCCTAACTCTAACCCTAACCCTAAGAGACCTAATCCTAAACGGAACTTTAAACCTCAGCTGTGCATGGCATGTACCTAACCCTAACACTAACTCTAACCGTAACCCTAACCCTAACCCTAACCCTAACCCTAACCCTAAGAGACCTAACCCTAAACGGAATTCAAAACCTCAGCTGTGCATGGCATTTGCCTAAACCTAACCCTAACCCTAACCCTAACCCTAACCCTAAAAGACCTAACCCTAAACGGAACTCTAAACCTCAGCTGTGCATGGCATGTACCTAACCCTAACCCTAACCCTAACCCTAACCCTAACCCTAACCCTAAGAGACCTAACCCTAAACGGAACTCAAAACCTCAGCTCTGCTTGGCATGTACCTAACCCTAACCCTAACCCTAACCCTAACCCTAACCCTAACCCTAATCATGACAGTAAGAGGATTAACCCTAAACGGAACTCAACCTCACCTGTGCATGGCAGGTACATACCCATAATCCTAGCCCTAACCCTAACCCTAACCCTAACCCTAACCCTAACCCTAACCCTAACCCTAACCCTAAGAGACCTAACCCTAAACGGAACTCAAAACCTCAGCTGTGCATGGCATGTACCTAACCCTAACCCTAACCCTAACCCTAACCCTAAAAGACCTAACCCTAAACGGAACTCTAAACCTCAGCTGTGCATGGCATGTACATAACCCTAACCCTAACCCTAACCCTAACCCTAACCCTAAGAGACCTAACCCTAAATGGAACTCAAAACCTCATCTGTGCTTGGCATGTACCTAACCCTAACCCTAACCCTAACCCTAACCCTAAACCTAACCCTAACCCTAACCCTAACCCTAACCCTAACCCTAAACCTAACCCTAACCCTAATCCTGACCCTAAGAGGCCTAACCCTAGTCGGAACTCTAAACCTCAGCTGTGCATGGCATGTACATAACCCTAACCCTAACCCTAATCCTAACCCTAACCCTAACCCTAAAACTGACCCTAAGAGAGCTAACCCTAAACGGAACTCTAAACCTCAGCTGTGCATGGCATGTACCTAACCCTAACACTAACCCTAACCCTAATCCTAAACCTAACCCTAACCCTAATCCTGACCCTAAGAGGCCTAACCCTAGTCGGAACTCTAAACCTCAGCTGTGCATGGCATGTACCTAACCCTAACCCTAACGCTAAACCTAACCCTAACCCTAACCCTAACCGTAACCCTAACCCTAACCCTAACTCTAACCCTAACCCTAAGAGACCTAACCCTAAACGGAACTCTAAACCTCAGCTGTGCATGGCATGTACCTAACCCTAACACTAACCCTAACCCTAAGAGACCTAACCCTAAACGGAATTCAAAACCTCAGCTGTGCATGGCATGTGCCTAAACCTAAACCTAACCCTAACCCTAACCCTAACCCTAAAAGACCTAACCCTAAACGGAACTCTAAACCTCAGCTGTGCATGGCATGTACCTAACCCTAACCCTAACCCTAACCCTAACCCTAACCCTAACCCTAACCCTAAGAGACCTAACCATAAACAGAACTCTAAACCTCAGCTGTACATGGCATGTACCTAACCCAAACCCTAACCCTAACCCTAACGCTAACCCTAACCCTAAGAGACCTAACCATAAACAGAACTCTAAACCTCAGCTGTGCATGGCATGTACCTAACCCTAACCCTAACCCTAACGCTAACCCTAACCCTAACCCTAACCCTAACCCTAACCCTAACCCTAACCCTAACCCTAAAACTGACCCTAAGAGAGCTAACCCTAAACGGAACTCTAAACCTCAGCTGTGCATGGCATGTACCTAACCCTAACCCTAACCCTAACCCTAACCCTAACCCTAACCCTAACCCTAACCCTAACCCTAACCCTAACCCTAACCCTAACCCTA
>NW_026599592.1:3040000-3045000 GCF_023634155.1 Falco peregrinus | reverse complement strand
AAAAGACCTAACCCTAAACGGAACTCTAAACCTACAGCTGTGCATAGCATGTACCTAACCCTAACCCTAACCCTAACCCTAACCCTAACCCTAAAAGACCTAACCCTAAACGGAACTCTAAACCTCAGCTGTGCATGGCATGTACCTAACCCTAACCCTAACCCTAACCCTAACCCTAACCCTAACCCTAACCCTAAAAGACCTAACCCTAAACCGAACTCTAAACCTACAGCTGTGCATGGCATGTACTTAACCCTAACCCTAACCCTAACCCTAACCCTAACCGTAACCCTAACCTTAACCCTAACCCTAAGAGACCTAACCCTAAACGGAACTCTAAACCTCAGCTGTGCATGGCATGTACCTAACCCTAACCCTAACCCTAACCCTAATCCTAAACCTAACCCTAATCCTGACCCTAAGAGGCCTAACCCGAGACGGAACTCTAAACCTCAGCTGTGCATGGCATGTACATAACCCTAACCCTAACCCTAACCCTAACCCTAACCCAAACCCTAACCCTAACCCTAACCCTAACCCTAACCCTAACCCTAATAGACCTAACCCTAAACGGAACTCAAAACCTCAGCTGTGCATGGCATGTACCTAACCCTAACGCTAACCCTAACCCTAACCCTAACCCGAACCCTAACCCTAACCCTAACCCTAAGAGACCTAACCCTAAACGGAATTCAAAACCTCAGCTGTGCATGACATGTACCTAACCCTAACCCTAACCCTAACCCTAACCGTAACCCTAAGAGACCTAACCCTAAACGGAACTCTAAACCTCAGCTGTGCATGGCATGTACCTAACCCTAACCCTAACCCTAACCCTAACCCTAAAAGACCTAACCCTAAACGGAACTCTAAACCTACAGCTGTGCATGGCATGTACCTAACCCTAACCCTAACCCTAACCCTAACCCTAACCGTAACCCTAACCCTAACCCTAACCCTAACCCTAACCCTAACCCTAAAAGACCTAACCCTAAACCGAACTCTAAACCTACAGCTGTGCATGGCATGTACTTAACCCTAACCCTAACCCTAACCCTAACCCTAACCGTAACCCTAACCTTAACCCTAACCCTAAGAGACCTAACCCTAAACGGAACTCTAAACCTCAGCTGTGCATGGCATGTACCTAACCCTAACCCTAACCCTAACCCTAATCCTAAACCTAACCCTAATCCTGACCCTAAGAGGCCTAACCCGAGACGGAACTCTAAACCTCAGCTGTGCATGGCATGTACATAACCCTAACCCTAACCCTAACCCTAACCCTAACCCAAACCCTAACCCTAACCCTAACCCTGACCCTAACCCTAACCCTAATAGACCTAACCCTAAACGGAACTCAAAACCTCAGCTGTGCATGGCATGTACCTAACCCTAACGCTAACCCTAACCCTAACCCTAACCCGAACCCTAACCCTAACCCTAACCCTAAGAGACCTAACCCTAAACGGAATTCAAAACCTCAGCTGTGCATGACATGTACCTAACCCTAACCCTAACCCTAACCCTAACCGTAACCCTAAGAGACCTAACCCTAAACGGAACTCTAAACCTCAGCTGTGCATGGCATGTACCTAACCCTAACCCTAACCCTAACCCTAACCCTAAAAGACCTAACCCTAAACGGAACTCTAAACCTACAGCTGTGCATGGCATGTACCTAACCCTAACCCTAACCCTAACCCTAACCCTAACCGTAACCCTAACCCTAACCCTAACCCTAACCCTAACCCTAACCCTAAGAGACCTAACCCTAAACGGAACTCAAAACCTAAGCTGTGCTTGGCATGTACCTAACCCTAACCCTAACCCTAACCCTAAGAGACCTAACCCTGAACGGATCTCTAAACCTCAGCTGTGCACGGCATGTACCTAACCCTAACCCTAACCCTAACCCTAACCCTAACCCTAACCCTAACCCTAACCCTAACCCTAACCCTAACCCTAACCCTAACCCTAACCCTAACCCTAACCCTAACCCTAACCCTAACCCTAACGCTAACCCTAAAAGACCTAACCCTAAACGGAACTCTAAACCTACAGCTGTGCATGGCATGTACCTAACCCTAACCCTAACCCTAACCCTAACCCTAACCTTAACCCTAAGCCTAAGAGACCTAACCCTAAACGGAACTCTAAACCTCAGCTGTGCGTGGCATGTACCTAACCCTAACCCTAACCCTAACCCTAACCCTAAGAGACCTAACCCTAAACGGAATTCAAAACCTCAGCTGTGCATGGCATGTACCTAACCCTATCCCTAACCCTAACCCTAACCCTAACCCTAACCCTAACCCTAACCCTAACCCTAACCCTAAGAGACCTAACCCTAAACGGAATTCAAAACCTCAGCTGTGCATGGCATGTACCTAACCCTAACCCTAACCCTAACCCTAACCCTAACCCTAACCCTAACCCTAACCGTAAGAGACCTAACCCTAAACGGAAGTCAAAACCTCAGCTGTGCATGGCATGTACCTAACCCTAACCCTAACCCTAACCCTAAGAGACCTAACCCTAAATGGAACTCAAAACCTCATCTGTGCTTGGCATGTACCTTACCCTAACCCTAACCCTAACACTAACCCTAACCCTAACCCTAACCCTAACCCTAACCCTAAGAGACCTAACCCTAAATGGAACTCTAAACCTCAGCTATGCATGGCATGTACCTAACCCTAACCCTAACCCTAACCCTAACCCTAACCCTAACCCTAAACCTAACCCAAACCCTAACCCTAACCCTAACCCTAAAAGACCTAACCCTAAACGGAACTCTAAACCTACAGCTGTGCATGGCATGTACCTAACCCTAACCCTAACCCTAACCCTAACCCTAACCCTAAAAGACCTAACCCTAAACGGAACTCTAAACCTCAGCTGTGCATGGCATGTACCTAACCCTAACCCTAACCCTAACCCTAACCCTAACCCTAACCCTAACCCTAACCCTAACCCTAACCCTAAAAGACCTAACCCTAAACCGAACTGTAAACCTACAGCTGTGCATGGCATGTACCTAACCCTAACCCTAACCCTAACCCTAACCCTAACCGTAACCCTAACCTTAACCCTAACCCTAAGAGACCTAACCCTAAACGGAACTCTAAACCTCAGCTGTGCATGGCATGTACCTAACCCTAACCCTAACCCTAACCCTAATCCTAAACCTAACCCTAATCCTGACCCTAAGAGGCCTAACCCGAGACGGAACTCTAAACCTCAGCTGTGCATGGCATGTACATAACCCTAACCCTAACCCTAACCCTAACCCTAACCCTAACCCTAACCTTAACCCTAACCCTAACCCTAACCCTAACCCTAACCCTAATAGACCTAACCCTAAACGGAACTCAAAACCTCAGCTGTGCATGGCATGTACCTAACCCTAACGCTAACCCTAACCCTAATCCTAACCCGAACCCTAACCCTAACCCTAACCCTAAGAGACCTAACCCTAAACGGAATTCAAAACCTCAGCTGTGCATGGCATGTACCTAACCCTAACCCTAACCCTAACCCTAACCGTAACCCTAAGAGACCTAACCCTAAACGGAACTCTAAACCTCAGCTGTGCATGGCATGTACCTAACCCTAACCCTAACCCTAACCCTAACCCTAACCCTAACCCTAACCCTAACCCTAACCCTAACCCTAACCCTAACCCTAACCCTAACCCTAACCCTAACCCTAACCCTAACCCTAACGCTAACCCTAAAAGACCTAACCCTAAACGGAACTCTAAACCTACAGCTGTGCATGGCATGTACCTAACCCTAACCCTAACCCTAACCCTAATCCTAACCTTAACCCTAAGCCTAAGAGACCTAACCCTAAACGGAACTCTAAACCTCAGCTGTGCATGGCATGTACCTAACCCTAACCCTAACCCTAACCCTAACCCGAACCCTAACCCTAACCCTATCCCGAACCCTAACCCTAACCCTAACCCTAAAAGACCTAACCCTAAACGGAACTCTAAACCTCAGCTGTGCGTGGCATGTACCTAACCCTAACCCTAACCCTAACCCTAACCCTAAGAGACCTAACCCTAAACGGAATTCAAAACCTCAGCTGTGCATGGCATGTACCTAACCCTATCCCTAACCCTAACCCTAACCCTAACCCTAACCCTAACCCTAACCCTAACCCTAACCCTAAGAGACCTAACCCTAAACGGAATTCAAAACCTCAGCTGTGCATGGCATGTACCTAACCCTAACCCTAACCCTAACCCTAACCCTAACCCTAACCCTAACCCTAACCGTAAGAGACCTAACCCTAAACGGAAGTCAAAACCTCAGCTGTGCATGGCATGTACCTAACCCTAACCCTAACCCTAACCCTAAGAGACCGAACCCTAAATGGAACTCAAAACCTCATCTGTGCTTGGCATGTACCTTACCCTAACCCTAACCCTAACACTAACCCTAACCCTAACCCTAACCCTAACCCTAACCCTAAGAGACCTAACCCTAAATGGAACTCTAAACCTCAGCTATGCATGGCATGTACCTAACCCTAACCCTAACCCTAACCCTAACCCTAACCCTAACCCTAAACCTAACCCAAACCCTAACCCTAACCCTAACCCTAAAAGACCTAACCCTAAACGGAACTCTAAACCTACAGCTGTGCATAGCATGTACCTAACCCTAACCCTAACCCTAACCCTAACCCTAACCCTAAAAGACCTAACCCTAAACGGAACTCTAAACCTCAGCTGTGCATGGCATGTACCTAACCCTAACCCTAACCCTAACCCTAACCCTAACCCTAACCCTAACCCTAAAAGACCTAACCCTAAACCGAACTCTAAACCTACAGCTGTGCATGGCATGTACTTAACCCTAACCCTAACCCTAACCCTAACCCTAACCGTAACCCTAACCTTAACCCTAACCCTAAGAGACCTAACCCTAAACGGAACTCTAAACCTCAGCTGTGCATGGCATGTACCTAACCCTAACCCTAACCCT
>NW_026599592.1:2910000-2912500 GCF_023634155.1 Falco peregrinus | reverse complement strand
TAAACCTAAACATAACCCTAACCCTAACCCTAACCCCAACCCTAACCCTAACCCTAACCCTAACCCTTACCCTAAGAGAGCTAACCCTGGACGGAACTCTAAACCTCAGCTGTGCATGGCATGTACATAACCCTAACCCTAACCCTAACCCTAACCCTAACCCTAACCCTAAACCTACCCCTAACCCTAACCCTAACCCTAACCCTAACCCTAACCCTAACCCTAACCCTAACCCTAACCCTAACTCTAAGAGACCTAACCCTAAACGGAACTGTAAACCTCAGCTGTGCATGGCATGTACCTAACCCTAACCCTAACCCTAACCCTAACCCTAACCCTAACCCTAACCCTAACCCGAACCCTAACCCTAAAAGACCTAACCCTACACGGAACTCAAAACCTCAGCTGTGCATGGCATGTACATAACCCTAACCCTAACCCTAACCCTAACCCTAACCCTAACCCTAACTGTAACCCTAACACTAACCCTAACCCTAACCCTAACCCTAACCCTAACCCTAAGAGACCTAACCCTAAACGGAACTCTAAACCTCAGCTGTGCATGGCATGTACCTAACCCTAACCCTAACCCTAACCCTAACCCTAACCCTAACCCTAACCCTAACCCTAACCCTAACCCTAACCCTAACCCTAACCCTAACCCTAACCTTAAAAGACCTAACCCTAAACGGAACTCTAAACCTACAGCTGTGCATGGCATGTACCTAACCCTAACCCTAAAACTAACCCTAACCGTAACCCTAACCTTAACCCTAACCCTAAGAGACCTAACCCTAAACGGAACTCTAAACCTCAGTTGTGCATGGCATGTACCTAACCCTAACCCTAACCCTAACCCTAACCCTAATCCTAAACCTAACCCTAACCCTAACCCTAACCCTAAGAGACCTAACCCTAAACGGAACTCAAAACCTCATCTGTGCTTGGCATGTACCTAATCCTAACCCTAACCCTAACTCTAACCCTAAACCTAATCCTAAACCTAACCCTAATCCTGACCCTAAGAGGCCTAACCCTAGACGGAACTCTAAACCTCAGCTGTGCATGGCATGTACATAACCCTAACCCTAACCCTAAGCCTAACCCTAACCTAAACCCTAACCCTAAGTGACCTAACCCTAAACGGAACTCTAAACCTCAGCTGTGCATGGCATGTACCTAACCCTAACCCTAACCCTAACCCTAACCCTAACCCTAACCCTAACCCTAACCCAAACCCTAACCCTAACCCTAACCCTAACCCTAACCCTGACCCTAAGAGACCTAACACTAAACGGAATTCAAAACCTCAGCTGTGCATGGCATGTACCTAACCCTAACCCTAACCCTAACCTTAACCCTAACCCTAAAAGACCTAACCCTAAACGGAACTCTAAACCTCAGCTGTGCATGGCAGGTACATAACCCTAACCCTAACCCTAACCCTAACCCTAACCCTAACCCTAACCCTAAGAGACCTAACCCTAAACGGAACTCAAAACCTCAGCTGTGCTTGGCATGTACATAACCCTAACCCTAACCCTAACCCTAACCCTAACCCTAATCCTAAACCTAACCCTAATCCTGACCCTAAGAGGCCTAACCCTAAACGGAACTCTAAACCTCAGCTGTGCATGGCATGTACCTAACCCTAACCCTAACCCTAAACCTAAACCTAACCCTAACCCTAACCCTAATCCTAAACCTAACCCTAATCCTGACCCTAAGAGGCCTAACCCTAGACGGAACTCTAAACCTCAGCTGTGCATGGCATGTACATAACCCTAACCCTAACCCTAAGCCTAACCCTAACCTAAACCCTAACCCTAAGTGACCTAACCCTAAACGGAAGTCAAAACCTCAGCTGTGCATGGCATGTACATAACCCTAACCCTAAACCCTAACCCTAACCCTAACCCTAATCCTAAACCTAACCCTAATCCTGACCCTAAGAGGCCTAACCCTAAACAGAACTCTAAACCTCAGCTGTGCATGGCATGTACATAACCCTAACCCTAACCCTAAACCTAAACCTAACCCTAACCCTAACCCTAACCCTAACCCTAAGAGACCTAACCCTAAACGGAACTCAAAACCTCAGCTGTGCTTGGCATGTACCTAACCCTAACCCTAACCCTAACCCTAACCCTAACCATAACCCTAACCCTAAAAGACCTAACCCTAAACGGAACTCTAAACCTCAGCTGTGCATGGCATGTACCTAACCCTAACCCTAACCCTAACCCTAACCCTAACCCTAACCCTAACCCTAACCCTAATCCTAACCCTAAGAGACCTAACCCTAAACGGAACTCAAAACCTCAGCTGTGCATGGCATGTACCTAACCCTAACCCTATCCCTAACCCTAACCCTAACCCTAACCCTAACCCTAACCCTAACCCTAACCCTAACCCTAACCCTAAAAGACCTAACCCTAAACGGAACTCTAAACCTCAGCTGTGCATGGCATGTACCTAACCCTAACCCTAACCCTAACCC
>NW_026599592.1:2895000-2900000 GCF_023634155.1 Falco peregrinus | reverse complement strand
CCCTAACCCTAACCCTAACCCTAACCCTAAGAGACCTAACCCTAAACGGAACTCAAAACCTCAGCTGTGCTTGGCATGTACCTAACCCTAAACCCTAACCCTAACCCTAAACCTAACGCTAACCCTAACCCTAACCCTAACCCTAACCCTAACCCTAAACCTAACCCTAATCCTGACACTAAGAGGCCTATCCCTAAACGGAACTCAACCTCAGCTGTGCATGGCAGGTACATAACCCTAACCCTAACCCTAACCCTAACCCTAACCCTAACCCTAACCCTAACCCTAACCCTAAGAGACCTAACCCTAAACGGAACTCAAAACCTCAGCTGTGCTTGGCATGTACATAACCCTAACCCTAACCCTAACCCTAACCCTAACCCTAACCCTAACCCTAATCCTAAACCTAACCCTAATCCTGACCCTAAGAGGCCTAACCCTAAACGGAACTCTAAACCTCAGCTGTGCATAGCATGTACATAACCCTAACCCTAACCCTAAACCTAAACATAACCCTAACCCTAACCCTAACCCCAACCCTAACCCTAACCCTAACCCTAACCCTTACCCTAAGAGAGCTAACCCTGGACGGAACTCTAAACCTCAGCTGTGCATGGCATGTACATAACCCTAACCCTAACCCTAACCCTAACCCTAACCCTAACCCTAAACCTACCCCTAACCCTAACCCTAACCCTAACCCTAACCCTAACCCTAACCCTAACCCTAACCCTAACTCTAAGAGACCTAACCCTAAACGGAACTGTAAACCTCAGCTGTGCATGGCATGTACCTAACCCTAACCCTAACCCTAACCCTAACCCTAACCCTAACCCTAACCCTAACCCTAACCCGAACCCTAACCCTAAAAGACCTAACCCTACACGGAACTCAAAACCTCAGCTGTGCATGGCATGTACATAACCCTAACCCTAACCCTAACCCTAACCCTAACCCTAACCCTAACTGTAACCCTAACACTAACCCTAACCCTAACCCTAACCCTAACCCTAACCCTAAGAGACCTAACCCTAAACGGAACTCTAAACCTCAGCTGTGCATGGCATGTACCTAACCCTAACCCTAACCCTAACCCTAACCCTAACCCTAACCCTAACCCTAACCCTAACCCTAACCCTAACCCTAACCCTAACCCTAACCTTAAAAGACCTAACCCTAAACGGAACTCTAAACCTACAGCTGTGCATGGCATGTACCTAACCCTAACCCTAAAACTAACCCTAACCGTAACCCTAACCTTAACCCTAACCCTAAGAGACCTAACCCTAAACGGAACTCTAAACCTCAGTTGTGCATGGCATGTACCTAACCCTAACCCTAACCCTAACCCTAACCCTAATCCTAAACCTAACCCTAACCCTAACCCTAACCCTAAGAGACCTAACCCTAAACGGAACTCAAAACCTCATCTGTGCTTGGCATGTACCTAATCCTAACCCTAACCCTAACTCTAACCCTAAACCTAATCCTAAACCTAACCCTAATCCTGACCCTAAGAGGCCTAACCCTAGACGGAACTCTAAACCTCAGCTGTGCATGGCATGTACATAACCCTAACCCTAACCCTAAGCCTAACCCTAACCTAAACCCTAACCCTAAGTGACCTAACCCTAAACGGAACTCTAAACCTCAGCTGTGCATGGCATGTACCTAACCCTAACCCTAACCCTAACCCTAACCCTAACCCTAACCCTAACCCTAACCCTAACCCAAACCCTAACCCTAACCCTAACCCTAACCCTAACCCTGACCCTAAGAGACCTAACACTAAACGGAATTCAAAACCTCAGCTGTGCATGGCATGTACCTAACCCTAACCCTAACCCTAACCTTAACCCTAACCCTAAAAGACCTAACCCTAAACGGAACTCTAAACCTCAGCTGTGCATGGCATGTACATAACCCTAACCCTAACCCTAACCCTAACCCTAACCCTAACCCTAACCCTAAGAGACCTAACCCTAAACGGAACTCAAAACCTCAGCTGTGCTTGGCATGTACATAACCCTAACCCTAACCCTAACCCTAACCCTAACCCTAATCCTAAACCTAACCCTAATCCTGACCCTAAGAGGCCTAACCCTAAACGGAACTCTAAACCTCAGCTGTGCATGGCATGTACCTAACCCTAACCCTAACCCTAAACCTAAACCTAACCCTAACCCTAACCCTAATCCTAAACCTAACCCTAATCCTGACCCTAAGAGGCCTAACCCTAGACGGAACTCTAAACCTCAGCTGTGCATGGCATGTACATAACCCTAACCCTAACCCTAAGCCTAACCCTAACCTAAACCCTAACCCTAAGTGACCTAACCCTAAACGGAAGTCAAAACCTCAGCTGTGCATGGCATGTACATAACCCTAACCCTAAACCCTAACCCTAACCCTAACCCTAATCCTAAACCTAACCCTAATCCTGACCCTAAGAGGCCTAACCCTAAACAGAACTCTAAACCTCAGCTGTGCATGGCATGTACATAACCCTAACCCTAACCCTAAACCTAAACCTAACCCTAACCCTAACCCTAACCCTAACCCTAAGAGACCTAACCCTAAACGGAACTCAAAACCTCAGCTGTGCTTGGCATGTACCTAACCCTAACCCTAACCCTAACCCTAACCCTAACCATAACCCTAACCCTAAAAGACCTAACCCTAAACGGAACTCTAAACCTCAGCTGTGCATGGCATGTACCTAACCCTAACCCTAACCCTAACCCTAACCCTAACCCTAACCCTAACCCTAACCCTAATCCTAACCCTAAGAGACCTAACCCTAAACGGAACTCAAAACCTCAGCTGTGCATGGCATGTACCTAACCCTAACCCTATCCCTAACCCTAACCCTAACCCTAAGCCTAACCCTAACCCTAACCCTAACCCTAACCCTAAAAGACCTAACCCTAAACGGAACTCTAAACCTCAGCTGTGCATGGCATGTACCTAACCCTAACCCTAACCCTAACCCTAAACCTAAGAGACCTAACCCTAAACAGAACTCAAAACCTCATCTGTGCTTGGCATGTACCTAAACCTAACCCTAACCCTAACCCTAACCCTAACCCTAACCCTAATCCTAAACTTAACCCTAATCCTGACCCTAAGAGGCCTAACCCTAGTCGGAACTCTAAACCTCAGCTGTGCATGGCATGTACATAACCCTAACCCTAACCCTAAGCCTAACCCTAACCTAAACCCTAACCCTAAGTGACCTAACCCTAAACGGAACTCTAAACCTCAGCTGTGCATGGCATGTACATAACCCTAACCCTAACCCTAACCCTAACCCTAAGAGGCCTAACCCTAAACGGAACTCTAAACCTCAGCTGTGCATGGCATGTACATAACCCTAACCCTAACCCTAACCCTAACCCTAACCCTAACCCTAACCCTAACCCTAACCCTAACCCTAACCCTAACCCTAAACCTAAACCTAACCCTAAGAGACCTAACCCTAAACGGAATTCAAAACCTCAGCTGTGCATGGCATGTACCTAACCCTAAACCTAACCCTAACCTTAACCCTAACCCTAAAAGACCTAACCCTAAACGGAACTCTAAACCTCAGCTGTGCATGGCATGTACCTAACCCTAACCCTAACCCTAACCCTAACCCTAACCCTAAGAGACCTAACCCTAAACGGAACTCAAAACCTCAGCTGTGCATGGCATGTACCTAACCCTTACCATAACCCTAACCCTAACCCTAACCCTAAGACACCTAACCCTAAACGGAACTCTAAACCTCAGCTGTGCATGGCATGTACCTAACCCTAACCCTAACCCTAACCCTAACCTTAACCCTAACCCTAATCCTAAACCTAACCCTAATCCTGACCCTAAGAGGCCTAACCCTAGACGGAACTCTAAACCTCAGCTGTGCATGGCATGTACATAACCCTAACCCTAACCCTAACCCTAACCCTAACCCTAACCCTAACCCTAAGAGACCTAACCCTAAACGGAACTCTAAACCTCAGCTGTGCATGGCATGTACATAACCCTAACCCTAACCCTAACCCTAACCCTAACCCTAACCCTAACCGTAACCCTAACCCTAACCCTAACCCTAACCCTAACCCTAACCCTAACCCTAAGAGACCTAACCCTAAACGGAACTCAAAACCTCAGCTGTGCTTGGCATGTACCTAACCCTAAACCCTAACCCTAACCCTAAACCTAACGCTAACCCTAACCCTAACCCTAACCCTAACCCTAACCCTAAACCTAACCCTAATCCTGACACTAAGAGGCCTATCCCTAAACGGAACTCAACCTCAGCTGTGCATGGCAGGTACATAACCCTAACCCTAACCCTAACCCTAACCCTAACCCTAACCCTAACCCTAACCCTAACCCTAAGAGACCTAACCCTAAACGGAACTCAAAACCTCAGCTGTGCTTGGCATGTACATAACCCTAACCCTAACCCTAACCCTAACCCTAACCCTAACCCTAACCCTAATCCTAAACCTAACCCTAATCCTGACCCTAAGAGGCCTAACCCTAAACGGAACTCTAAACCTCAGCTGTGCATGGCATGTACATAACCCTAACCCTAACCCTAAACCTAAACATAACCCTAACCCTAACCCTAACCCCAACCCTAACCCTAACCCTAACCCTAACCCTTACCCTAAGAGAGCTAACCCTGGACGGAACTCTAAACCTCAGCTGTGCATGGCATGTACATAACCCTAACCCTAACCCTAACCCTAACCCTAACCCTAACCCTAACCCTAAACCTACCCCTAACCCTAACCCTAACCCTAACCCTAACCCTAACCCTAACCCTAACCCTAACCCTAACTCTAAGAGACCTAACCCTAAACGGAACTGTAAACCTCAGCTGTGCATGGCATGTACCTAACCCTAACCCTAACCCTAACCCTAACCCTAACCCTAACCCTAACCCTAACCCGAACCCTAACCCTAAAAGACCTAACCCTACACGGAACTCAAAACCTCAGCTGTGC
>NW_026599592.1:2865000-2867500 GCF_023634155.1 Falco peregrinus | reverse complement strand
CCTAAACGGAACTCTAAACCTCAGCTGTGCATGGCATGTACATAACCCTAACCCTAACCCTAACCCTAACCCTAACCCTAACCCTAACCCTAACCCTAACCCTAACCCTAACCCTAACCCTAACCCTAACCCTAACCCTGACCCTAAGAGACCTAACCCTAAACGGAATTCAAAACCTCAGCTGTGCATGGCATGTACCTAACCCTAACCCTAACCCTAACCTTAACCCTAACCCTAAAAGACCTAACCCTAAACGGAACTCTAAACCTCAGCTGTGCATGGCATGTACCTAACCCTAACCCTAACCCTAAGAGACCTAACCCTAAACGGAACTCAAAACCTCAGCTGCGCATGGCATGTACCTAACCCTAACCCTAACCCTAACCCTAACCCTAACCCTAACCCTAACCCTAATCCTAAACCTAACCCTAATCCTGACCCTAAGAGGCCTAACCCTAGACGGAACTCTAAACCTCAGCTGTGCATGGCATGTACCTAACCCTAACCCTAACCCTTACCCTAAGTCTAACCCTAACCCTAACCCTAAGAGACCTAACCCTAAACGGAACTCTAAACCTCAGCTGTGCATGGCATGTACCTAATCCTAACCCTAACCCTAACCCTAACCCTAACCCTAACCCTAACCCTAACCCTAACCCTAACCCTAACCTTAAAAGACCTAACCCTAAACGGAACTCTAAACCTCAGCTGTGCATGGCATGTACCTAACCCTAACCCTAACCCTAACCCTAACCCTAACCCTAACCCTAACCCTAACCCTAACCGTAACCCTAACCTTAACCCTAACCCTAAGAGACCTAACCCTAAACGGAACTCTAAACCTCAGTTGTGCATGGCATGTACCTAACCGTAACCCTAACCCTAACCCTAACCCTAACCCTAATCCTAAACCTAACCCTAACCCTAACCCTAACCCTAAGAGACCTAACCCTAAACGGAACTCTAAACCTCAGCTGTGCATGGCATGTACCTAACCCTAACCCTAACCCTAACCCTAACCCTAACCCTAACCCTAACCCTAACCCTAACCCTAACCCTAACCCTAAAAGACCTAACCCTAAACGGAACTCTAAACCTCAGCTGTGCATGGCATGTACCTAACCCTAACCCTAACCCTAACCCTAAACCTAAGAGACCTAACCCTAAACGGAACTCTAAACCTCAGCTGTGCATGGCATGTACATAACCCTAACCCTAACCCTAACCCTAACCCTAACCCTAAGAGGCCTAACCCTAGACGGAACTCTAAACCTCAGCTGTGCATGGAATGTACCTAACCCTAACCCTAACCCTAACCCTAACCCTAACCCTAACCCTAACCCTAACCCTAACCCTAACCCTAACCCTAACCCTAACCCTAACCCTAACCCTAACCCTAACCCTAACCCTAACCCTAATCCTGAAACTAAGAGGCCTAACCCTAAACGGAACTCAACCTCAGCTGTGCATGGCAGGTACGTAACCCTAACCCTAGCCCTAACCCTAACCCTAACCCTAACCCTAACCCTAACCCTAACCCTAACCCTAACCCTAACCCTAACCCTAACCCTAACCCTAACCGTAACCCTAACCTTAACCCTAACCCTAAGAGACCTAACCCTAAACGGAATTCAAAACCTCAGCTGTGCATGGCATGTACCTAACCCTAACCCTAACCCTAACCCTAACCCTAACCCTAATCCTAAACCTAACCCTAACCCTAACCCTAACCCTAAGAGACCTAACCCTAAACGGAACTCAAAACCTCATCTGTGCTTGGCATGTACCTAATCCTAACCCTAACCCTAACTCTAACCCTAAACCTAATCCTAAACCTAACCCTAATCCTGACCCTAAGAGGCCTAACCCTAGACGGAACTCTAAACCTCAGCTGTGCATGGCATGTACATAACCCTAACCCTAACCCTAAGCCTAACCCTAACCTAAACCCTAACCCTAAGTGACCTAACCCTAAACGGAACTCTAAACCTCAGCTGTGCATGGCATGTACCTAACCCTAACCCTAACACTAACCCTAACCCTAACCCTAACCCTAACCCTAATCCTAAACCTAACCCTAATCCTGACCCTAAGAGGCCTGACCCTAAACGGAACTCTAAACCTCAGCTGTGCATGGCATGTACATAACCCTAACCCTAACCCTAACCCTAACCCTAACCCTAACCCTAACCCTAACCCTAACCCTAACCCTAACCCTAACCCTAACCCTAACCCTAACCCTAACCCTAACCCTGACCCTAAGAGACCTAACCCTAAACGGAATTCAAAACCTCAGCTGTGCATGGCATGTACCTAACCCTAACCCTAACCCTAACCTTAACCCTAACCCTAAAAGACCTAACCCTAAACGGAACTCTAAACCTCAGCTGTGCATGGCATGTACCTAACCCTAACCCTAACCCTAACCCTAACCCTAACCCTAACCCTAAGAGGCCTAACCCTAGACGGAACTCTAAACCTCAGCTGTGCATGGAATGTA
>NW_026599592.1:2847500-2850000 GCF_023634155.1 Falco peregrinus | reverse complement strand
ACCCTAAGAGAGCTAACCCTAAACGGAACTCTAAACCTCAGCTGTGCATGGCATGTACCTAACCCTAACCCTAACCCTAACCCTAACCCTAACCCTAACCTTAAAAGACCTAACCCTAAACGGAACTCTAAACCTACAGCTGTGCATGGCATGTACCTAACCCTAACCCTAACCCTAACCCTAACCCTAACCGTAACCCTAACCTTAACCCTAACCCTAAGAGACCTAACCCTAAACGGAACTCTAAACCTCAGTTGTGCATGGCATGTACCTAACCCTAACCCTAACCCTAACCCTAACCCTAACCCTAACCCTAACCCTAACCCTAACCCTAATCCTGACCCTAAGAGTCCTAACCCTAGACGGAACTCTAAACCTCAGCTGTGCATGGCATGTACATAACCCTAACCCTAACCCTAACCCTAACCCTAACCCGCACCCTAACCCTAAAACTGACACTGAGAGAGCTAACCCTAAACGGAACTCTAAACCTACAGCTGTGCATGGCATGTACCTAACCCTAACCCTAACCCTAACCCTAACCCTAACCCTAACCCTAACCCTATCCCTAAAAGACCTAACCCTACACGGAACTCAAAACCTCAGCTGTGCATGGCATGTACCTAACCCTAACCCTAACGCTAAACCTAACCCTAACCCTAACTCTAACCGTAACCCTAACCCTAACCCTAAAAGACCTAACCCTAAACGGAACTCTAAATCTCAGCTGTGCATGGCATGTACATAACCCTAACCCTAACCCTAAGTCTAACCCTAACCCTAACCCTAAGAGACCTAACCCTAAACGGAACTCTAAACCTCAGCTGTGCATGGCATGTACCTAATCCTAACCCTAACCCTAACCCTAAACCTAACCCTAACCCTAACCCTAACCCTAACCCTAACCTTAAAAGACCTAACCCTAAACGGAACTCTAAACCTCAGCTGTGCATGGCATGTACCTAACCCTAACCCTAACCCTAACCCTAACCCTAACCCTAACCCTAACCCTAACCGTAACCCTAACCTTAACCCTAACCCTAAGAGACCTAACCCTAAACGGAACTCTAAACCTCAGTTGTGCATGGCATGTACCTAACCCTAACCCTAACCCTAACCCTAACCCTAACCCTAATCCTAAACCTAACCCTAACCCTAACCCTAACCCTAAGAGACCTAACCCTAAACGGAACTCAAAACCTCAGCTGTGCATGGCATGTACCTAACCCTAACCCTAACCCTAACCCTAACCCTAACCCTAACCCTAACCCTAACCCTAACCCTAACCCTAACCCTAAAAGACCTAACCCTAAACGGAACTCTAAACCTCAGCTGTGCATGGCATGTACCTAACCCTAACCCTAACCCTAACCCTAAACCTAAGAGACCTAACCCTAAACGGAACTCAAAACCTCATCTGTGCTTGGCATGTACCTAATCCTAACCCTAACCCTAACCCTAACCCTAACCCTAATCCTAAACCTAACCCTAATCCTGACCCTAAGAGGCCTAACCCTAGACGGAACTCTAAACCTCAGCTGTGCATGGCATGTACATAACCCTAACCCTAACCCTAAGCCTAACCCTAACCTAAACCCTAACCCTAAGTGACCTAACCCTAAACGGAAGTCAAAACCTCAGCTGTGCATGGCATGTACATAACCCTAACCCTAACCCTAACCCTAACCCTAACCCTAATCCTAAACCTAACCCTAATCCTGACCCTAAGAGGCCTAACCCTAAACGGAACTCTAAACCTCAGCTGTGCATGGCATGTACATAACCCTAACCCTAACCCTAAACCTAACCCTAACCCTAACCCTAACCCTAACCCTAACCCTAAGAGACCTAACCCTAAACGGAACTCTAAACCTCAGCTGTGCATGGCATGTACCTAACCCTAACCCTAACCCTAACCCTAACCCTAAGAGACCTAACCCTAAACGGAACTCAAAACCTCATCTGTGCTTGGCATGTACCTAATCCTAACCCTAACCCTAACCCTAACCCTAACCCTAATCCTAAACCTAACCCTAATCCTGACCCTAAGAGGCCTAACCCTAGACGGAACTCTAAACCTCAGCTGTGCATGGCATGTACATAACCCTAACCCTAACCCTAAGCCTAACCCTAACCTAAACCCTAACCCTAAGTGACCTAACCCTAAACGGAAGTCAAAACCTCAGCTGTGCATGGCATGTACATAACCCTAACCCTAACCCTAAGCCTAACCCTAACCTAAACCCTAACCCTAAGTGACCTAACCCTAAACGGAACTCTAAACCTCAGCTGTGCATGGCATGTACATAACCCTAACCCTAACCCTAACCCTAACCCTAAGAGGCCTAACCCTAAACGGAACTCTAAACCTCAGCTGTGCATGGCATGTACATAACCCTAACCCTAACCCTAACCCTAACCCTAACCCTAACCCTAACCCTAACCCTAACCCTAACCCTAACCCTAAGAGACCTAACCCTAAACGGAATTCAAAACCTCA
>NW_026599592.1:2810000-2842500 GCF_023634155.1 Falco peregrinus | reverse complement strand
TGTGCATGGCATGTACCTAACCCTAACCCTAACCCTAACCCTAAACCTAAGAGACCTAACCCTAAACGGAACTCTAAACCTCAGCTGTGCATGGCATGTACATAACCCTAACCCTAACCCTAACCCTAACCCTAACCCTAACCCTAAGAGGCCTAACCCTAGACGGAACTCTAAACCTCAGCTGTGCATGGAATGTACCTAACCCTAACCCTAACCCTAACCCTAACCCTAACCCTAACCCTAACCCTAACCCTAACCCTAACCCTAACCCTAACCCTAACCCTAACCCTAACCCTAACCCTAATCCTGAAACTAAGAGGCCTAACCCTAAACGGAACTCAACCTCAGCTGTGCATGGCAGGTACGTAACCCTAACCCTAGCCCTAACCCTAACCCTAACCCTAACCCTAACCCTAACCCTAACCCTAACCCTAACCCTAACCCTAACCCTAACCCTAACCCTAACCCTAAGCGTAACCCTAACCTTAACCCTAACCCTAAGAGACCTAACCCTAAACGGAATTCAAAACCTCAGCTGTGCATGGCATGTACCTAACCCTAACCCTAACCCTAACCCTAACCCTAACCCTAATCCTAAACCTAACCCTAACCCTAACCCTAACCCTAAGAGACCTAACCCTAAACGGAACTCAAAACCTCATCTGTGCTTGGCATGTACCTAATCCTAACCCTAACCCTAACTCTAACCCTAAACCTAATCCTAAACCTAACCCTAATCCTGACCCTAAGAGGCCTAACCCTAGACGGAACTCTAAACCTCAGCTGTGCATGGCATGTACATAACCCTAACCCTAACCCTAAGCCTAACCCTAACCTAAACCCTAACCCTAAGTGACCTAACCCTAAACGGAACTCTAAACCTCAGCTGTGCATGGCATGTACATAACCCTAACCCTAACCCTAACCCTAACCCTAACACTAACCCTAACCCTAACCCTAACCCTAATCCTAAACCTAACTCTAATCCTGACCCTAAGAGGCCTAACCCTAAACGGAACTCTAAACCTCAGCTGTGCATGGCATGTACCTAACCCTAACCCTAACCCTAACCCTAACCCTAACCCTAACCCTAACCCTAACCCTAACCCTAACCCTAACCCTAACCCTAACCCTAACCCTAACCCTAACCCTGACCCTAAGAGACCTAACCCTAAACGGAATTCAAAACCTCAGCTGTGCATGGCATGTACCTAACCCTAACCCTAACCCTAACCTTAACCCTAACCCTAAAAGACCTAACCCTAAACGGAACTCTAAACCTCAGCTGTGCATGGCATGTACCTAACCCTAACCCTAACCCTAAGAGACCTAACCCTAAACGGAACTCAAAACCTCAGCTGTGCATGGCATGTACCTAACCCTAACCCTAACCCTAACCCTAACCCTAACCCTAACCCTAACCCTAACCCTAACCCTAACCCTAATCCTAAACCTAACCCTAATCCTGACCCTAAGAGGCCTAACCCTAGACGGAACTCTAAACCTCAGCTGTGCATGGCATGTACATAACCCTAACCCTAACCCTAACCCTAAACCTAACCCTAAACCTAACCCTAATCCTGAAACTAAGAGGCCTAACCCTAAACGGAACTCAACCTCAGCTGTGCATGGCAGGTACGTAACCCTAACCCTAACCCTAACCCTAACCCTAACCCTAACCCTAACCCTAACCCTAACCCTAACCCTAACCCTAACCCTAAAAGACCTAACCCTAAACGGAACTCTAAACCTCAGCTGTGCATGGCATGTACCTAACCCTAACCCTAACCCTAACCCTAAACCTAAGAGACCTAACCCTAAACGGAACTCAAAACCTCATCTGTGCTTGGCATGTACCTAATCCTAACCCTTACCCTAACCCTAACCCTAACCCTAATCCTAAACCTAACCCTAATCCTGACCCTAAGAGGCCTAACCCTAGACGGAACTCTAAACCTCAGCTGTGCATGGCATGTACATAACCCTAACCCTAACCCTAAGCCTAACCCTAACCTAAACCCTAACCCTAAGTGACCTAACCCTAAACGGAAGTCAAAACCTCAGCTGTGCATGGCATGTACATAACCCTAACCCTAACCCTAACCCTAACCCTAACCCTAACCCTAATCCTAAACCTAACCCTAATCCTGACCCTAAGAGACCTAACACTAAACGGAACTCTAAACCTCAGCTGTGCATGGCATGTACCTAACCCTAACCCTAACCCTAACCCTAACCCTAACCCTAACCCTAATCCTAACCCTAAGAGGCCTAAACCCTAAACGGAACTCAAAACCTCAGCTGTGCATGGCATGTAGGTAACCCTAACCCTAACCCTAACCCTAACCCTAACCCTAACCGTAACCCTAACCCTAACCCTAACCCTAACCCTAACCCTAACCCTAACCCTAAGAGACCTAACCCTAAACGGAACTCTAAACCTCAGCTGTGCATGGCATGTACCTAACCCTAACCCTAACCCTAACCCTAACCCTAACCCTAACCCTAAGAGGCCTAACCCTAAACGGAACTCTAAACCTCAGCTGTGCATGGCATGTGCATAACCCTAACCCTAACACTAACCGTAACCCTAACCGTAACCCTAAGAGACCTAACCCTAAACGGAACTCTAAACCTCAGCTGTGCATGGCATGTACCTAACCCTAACCCTAACCCTAACCCTAACCCTAAAAGACCTAACCCTAAACGGAACTCTAAACCTCAGCTGTGCATGGCATGTAGGTAACCCTAACCCTAACCCTAACCGTAACCCTAACCCTAACCCTAACCCTAAGAGACCTAACACTAAACGGAACTCTAAACCCCAGCTGTGCATGGCATGTACCAAACCCTAACCCTAACCCTAACCCTAACCCTAACCCTAACCCTAACCCTAACCCTAAAAGACCTAACCCTAAACGTAACTCTAAACCTCAGCTGTGCATGGCATGTAGGTAACCCTAACCCTAACCCTAACCCTAACCCTAATCCTAACCCTAAGAGGCCTAACCCTAAACGGAACTCAAAACCTCAGCTGTGCATGGCATGTAGGTAACCCTAACCCTAACCCTAACCCTAACCCTAACCCTAACCCTAACCCTAACCCTAAGAGACCTAACCCTAAACGGAACTCTAAACCTCAGCTGTGCATGGCATGTACCTAACCCTAACCCTAACCCTAACCCTAACCCTAACCCTAACCCTAACCCTAACCCTAAAAGACCTAACCCTAAACGGAACTCTAAACCTCAGCTGTGCATGGCATGTGCATAACCCTAACCCTAACCCTAACCGTAACCCTAACCGTAACCCTAAGAGACCTAACACTAAACAGAACTCTAAACCTCAGCTGTGCATGGCATGTACCTAACCCTAACCCTAACCCTAACCCTAACCCTAATCCTAACCCTAAGAGGCCTAAACCCTAAACGGAACTCAAAACCTCAGCTGTGCATGGCATGTAGGTAACCCTAACCCTAACCCTTACCCTAACCCTAACCCTAACCCTAACCCTAATCCTAACACTGAGAGGCCTAAACCCTAAACGGAACTCAAAACCTCAGCTGTGCATGGCATGTAGGTAACCCTAACCCTAACCCTTACCCTAACCCTAACCCTAACCGTAACCCTAACCCTAACCGTAACCCTAACCCTAACCCTAACCCTAAGAGGCCTAACCCTAAACGGAACTCTAAACCTCAGCTGTGCATGGCATGTGCATAACCCTAACCCTAACCCTAACCCTAACCGTAACCCTAACCCTAACCCTAACCCTAACCCTAACCCTAACCCTAAGAGACCTAACCCTAAACGGAACTCTAAACCTCAGCTGTGCATGGCATGTACCTAACCCTAACCCTAAGCCTAACCCTAACCCTAACCCTAACCCTAAGAGACCTAACCCTAAACGGAACTCTAAACCTCAGCTGTGCATGGCATGTACCTAACCCTAACCCTAACCCTAACCCTAACCCTAAAAGACCTAACCCTAAACGGAACTCTAAACCTCAGCTGTGCATGGCATGTAGGTAACCCTAACCCTAACCCTAACCCTAACCCTAACCGTAACCCTAACCCTAACCCTAACCCTAAGAGACCTAACACTAAACGGAACTCTAAACCTCAGCTGTGCATGGCATGTACCAAACCCTAACCCTAACCCTAACCCTAACCCTAACCCTAACCCTAACCCTAACCCTAAAAGACCTAACCCTAAACGGAACTCTAAACCTCAGCTGTGCATGGCATGTAGGTAACCCTAACCCTAACCCTAACCCTAACCCTAATCCTAACCCTAAGAGGCCTAACCGTAAACGGAACTCTAAACCTCAGCTGTGCATGGCATGTAGGTAACCCTAACCCTAACCCTAACCCTAACCCTAACCCTAACCCTAAGAGGCCTAACCCTAAACGGAACTCTAAACCTCAGCTGTGCATGGCATGTGCATAACCCTAACCCTAACACTAACCGTAACCCTAACCGTAACCCTAAGAGACCTAACCCTAAACGGAACTCTAAACCTCAGCTGTGCATGGCATGTACCTAACCCTAACCCTAACCCTAACCCTAACCCTAAAAGACCTAACCCTAAACGGAACTCTAAACCTCAGCTGTGCATGGCATGTAGGTAACCCTAACCCTAACCCTAACCCTAACCCTAACCGTAACCCTAACCCTAACCCTAAAAGACCTAACCCTAAACGGAACTCTAAACCTCAGCTGTGCATGGCATGTAGGTAACCCTAACCCTAACCCTAACCCTAACCCTAACCCTAACCCTAACCCTAACCCTAAGAGACCTAACCCTAAACGGAACTCTAAACCTCAGCTGTGCATGGCATGTGCATAACCCTAACCCTAACCCTAACCCTAACCCTAACCCTAACCCTAACCCTAACCCTAACCCTAAAAGACCTAACCCTAAACGGAACTCTAAACCTCAGCTGTGCATGGCATGTGCATAACCCTAACCCTAACCCTAACCGTAACCCTAACCGTAACCCTAAGAGACCTAACACTAAACGGAACTCTAAACCTCAGCTGTGCATGGCATGTACCTAACCCTAACCCTAACCCTAACCCTAACCCTAACCCTAATCCTAACCCTAAGAGGCCTAAACCCTAAACGGAACTCAAAACCTCAGCAGTGCATGGCATGTAGGTAACCCTAACCCTAACCCTTACCCTAACCCTAACCCTAACCCTAACCCTAATCCTAACCCTAAGAGGCCTAAACCCTAAACGGAACTCAAAACCTCAGCTGTGCATGGCATGTAGGTAACCCTAACCCTAACCCTAACCCTAACCCTAACCCTAACCCTAACCGTAACCCTAACCCTAACCCTAACCCTAACCCTAACCCTAAGAGGCCTAACCCTAAACGGAACTCGAAACCTCAGCTGTGCATGGCATGTACCTAACCCTAACCCTAACCCTAACCCTAACCCTAACCCTAACCCTAACCCTAAGAGGCCTAACCCTAAACGGAACTCTAAACCTCAGCTGTGCATGGCATGTGCATAACCCTAACCCTAACACTAACCGTAACCCTAACCGTAACCCTAAGAGACCTAACCCTAAACGGAACTCTAAACCTCAGCTGTGCATGGCATGTACCTAACCCTAACCCTAACCCTAACCCTAACCCTAACCGTAACCCTAACCCTAACCCTAACCCTAAGAGACCTAACACTAAACGGAACTCTAAACCTCAGCTGTGCATGGCATGTACCAAACCCTAACCCTAACCCTAACCCTAACCCTAACCCTAACCCTAACCCTAACCCTAACCCTAAAAGACCTAACCCTAAACGGAACTCTAAACCTCAGCTGTGCATGGCATGTAGGTAACCCTAACCCTAACCCTAACCCTAACCCTAATCCTAACCCTAAGAGGCCTAACCCTAAACGGAACTCAAAACCTCAGCTGTGCATGGCATGTAGGTAACCCTAACCCTAACCCTAACCCTAACCCTAACCCTAACCCTAATCCTGACCCTAAGAGGCCTAACCCTAAACGGAACTCTAAACCTCAGCTGTGCATGGCATGTGCATAACCCTAACCCTAACCCTAACCGTAACCCTAACCGTAACCCTAAGAGACCTAACACTAAACGGAACTCTAAACCTCAGCTGTGCATGGCATGTACCTAACCCTAACCCTAACCCTAACCCTAACCCTAACCCTAATCCTAACCCTAAGAGGCCTAAACCCTAAACGGAACTCAAAACCTCAGCTGTGCATGGCATGTAGGTAACCCTAACCCTAACCCTAACCCTAACCCTAACCCTAACCGTAACCCTAACCCTAACCCTAACCCTAACCCTAACCGTAACCCTAAGAGACCTAACCCTAAACGGAACTCTAAACCTCAGCTGTGCATGGCATGTACCTAACCCTAACCCTAACCCTAACCCTAACCCTAACCCTAACCCTAACCCTAACTCTAAGAGGCCTAACCCTAAACGGAACTCTAAACCTCAGCTGTGCATGGCATGTGCATAACCCTAACCCTAACCCTAACCCTAACCGTAACCCTAACCCTAACCCTAACCCTAACCCTAACCCTAACCCTAAGAGACCTAACCCTAAACCGAACTCTAAACCTCAGCTGTGCATGGCATGTACCTAACCCTAACCCTAACCCTAACCCTAACCGTAACCCTAACCCTAACCCTAACCGTAACCCTAACCCTAACCCTAACCCTAACCCTAACCCTAACCCTAAGAGACCTAACCCTAAACGGAACTCTAAACCTCAGCTGTGCATGGCATGTACCTAACCCTAACCCTAACCCTAACCCTAACCCTAACCCTAACCCTAACCCTAAGAGGCCTAACCCTAAACGGAACTCTAAACGTCAGCTGTGCATGGCATGTGCATAACCCTAACCCTAACCCTAACCATAACCCTAACCGTAACCCTAAGAGACCTAACACTAAACGGAACTCTAAATCTCAGCTGTGCATGGCATGTACCTAACCCTAACCCTAACCCTAACCCTAACCCTAACCCTAACCCTAACCCTAACCCTAACCCTAACCCTAACCCTAACCGTAACCCTAACCCTAACCCTAACCCTAAGAGACCTAACACTAAACGGAACTCTAAACCTCAGCTGTGCATGGCATGTACCAAACCCTAACCCTAACCCTAACCCTAACCCTAACCCTAACCCTAACCCTAACCCTAACCCTAATCCTGACCCTAAGAGGCCTAACCCTAAACGGAACTCAAAACCTCAGCTGTGCATGGCATGTAGGTAACCCTAACCCTACACCCTAACCCTAACCTTAACCCTAATCCTAACCCTAAGAGGCCTGACCCTAAACGGAACTCTAAACCTCAGCTGTGCATGGCATGTAGGTAACCCTAACCCTAACCCTAACCCTAACCCTAACCCTAACCCTAACCCTAACCCTAAGAGACCTAACACTAAACGGAACTCTAAACCTCAGCTGTGCATGGCATGTACCTAACCCTAACCCTAACCCTAACCCTAATCCTAACCCTAAGAGGCCTAAACCCTAAACGGAACTCAAAACCTCAGCTGTGCATGGCATGTAGGTAACCCTAACCCTAACCCTAACCCTAACCCTAACCCTAACCCTAACCCTAACCGTAACCCTAACCCTAACCCTAACCCTAACCCTAACCCTAACCCTAAGAGACCTAACCCTAAACGGAACTCGAAACCTCAGCTGTGCATGGCATGTACCTAACCCTAACCCTAACCCTAACCCTAACCCTAACCCTAACCCTAACCCTAAACCTAAACCTAACCCTAAGAGGCCTAACCCTAAACGGAACTCTAAACCTCAGCTGTGCATGGCATGTGCATAACCCTAACCCTAACACTAACCGTAACCCTAACCGTAACCCTAAGAGACCTAACCCTAAACGGAACTCTAAACCTCAGCTGTGCATGGCATGTACCTAACCCTAACCCTAACCCTAACCCTAACCCTAACCCTAAAAGACCTAACCCTAAACGGAACTCTAAACCTCAGCTGTGCATGGCATGTAGGTAACCCTAACCCTAACCCTAACCCTAAGAGACCTAACACTAAACGGAACTCTAAACCTCAGCTGTGCATGGCATGTACCAAACCCTAACCCTAACCCTAACCCTAACCCTAACCCTAACCCTAACCCTAAAAGACCTAACCCTAAACGGAACTCTAAACCTCAGCTGTGCATGGCATGTAGGTAACCCTAACCCTAACCCTAACCCTAACCCTAATCCTAACCCTAAGAGGCCTAACCCTAAACGGAACTCAAAACCTCAGCTGTGCATGGCATGTAGGTAACCCTAACCCTAACCCTAACCCTAACCCTAACCCTAAGAGACCTAACCCTAAACGGAACTCTAAACCTCAGTTGTGCATGGCATGTACCTAACCCTAACCCTAACCCTAACCCTAACCCTAATCCTAACCCTAAGAGGCCTAAACCCTAAATGGAACTCAAAACCTCAGCTGTGCATGGCATGTAGGTAACCCTAACCCTAACCCTAACCCTAACCGTAACCCTAACCCTAACCCTAACCGTAACCCTAACCCTAACCCTAACCCTAACCCTAACCCTAACCCTAACCCTAAGAGACCTAACCCTAAACGGAACTCTAAACCTCAGCTGTTCATGGCATGTAGGTAACCCTAACCCTAACCCTAACCCTAACCCTAACCCTAATCCTGACCCTAAGAGGCCTAACCCTAAACGGAACTCAAAACCTCAGCTGTGCATGGCATGTAGGTAACCCTAACCCTACACCCTAACCCTAACCTTAACCCTAATCCTAACCCTAAGAGGCCTGACCCTAAACGGAACTCTAAACCTCAGCTGTGCATGGCATGTAGGTAACCCTAACCCTAACCCTAACCCTAACCCTAACCCTAACCCTAACCCTAACCCTAAGAGACCTAACACTAAACGGAACTCTAAACCTCAGCTGTGCATGGCATGTACCTAACCCTAACCCTAACCCTAACCCTAATCCTAACCCTAAGAGGCCTAAACCCTAAACGGAACTCAAAACCTCAGCTGTGCATGGCATGTAGGTAACCCTAACCCTAACCCTAACCCTAACCCTAACCCTAACCCTAACCCTAACCGTAACCCTAACCCTAACCCTAACCCTAACCCTAACCCTAACCCTAACCCTAAGAGACCTAACCCTAAACGGAACTCTAAACCTCAGCTGTTCATGGCATGTAGGTAACCCTAACCCTAACCCTAACCCTAACCCTAACCCTAAGAGACCTAACCCTAAACGGAACTCGAAACCTCAGCTGTGCATGGCATGTACCTAACCCTAACCCTAACCCTAACCCTAACCCTAACCCTAACCCTAACCCTAAACCTAAACCTAACCCTAAGAGGCCTAACCCTAAACGGAACTCTAAACCTCAGCTGTGCATGGCATGTGCATAACCCTAACCCTAACACTAACCGTAACCCTAACCCTAACCCTAACCCTAACCCTAACCCTAATCCTGACCCTAAGAGGCCTAACCCTAAACGGAACTCAAAACCTCAGCTGTGCATGGCATGTAGGTAACCCTAACCCTACACCCTAACCCTAACCTTAACCCTAATCCTAACCCTAAGAGGCCTGACCCTAAACGGAACTCTAAACCTCAGCTGTGCATGGCATGTAGGTAACCCTAACCCTAACCCTAACCCTAACCCTAACCCTAACCCTAACCCTAACCCTAACCCTAAGAGACCTAACACTAAACGGAACTCTAAACCTCAGCTGTGCATGGCATGTACCTAACCCTAACCCTAACCCTAACCCTAATCCTAACCCTAAGAGGCCTAAACCCTAAATGGAACTCAAAACCTCAGCTGTGCATGGCATGTAGGTAACCCTAACCCTAACCCTAACCCTAACCCTAACCCTAACCCTAACCCTAACCGTAACCCTAACCCTAACCCTAACCCTAACCCTAACCCTAACCCTAAGAGACCTAACCCTAAACGGAACTCGAAACCTCAGCTGTGCATGGCATGTACCTAACCCTAACCCTAACCCTAACCCTAACCCTAACCCTAACCCTAACCCTAAACCTAAACCTAACCCTAAGAGGCCTAACCCTAAACGGAACTCTAAACCTCAGCTGTGCATGGCATGTGCATAACCCTAACCCTAACACTAACCGTAACCCTAACCGTAACCCTAAGAGACCTAACCCTAAACGGAACTCTAAACCTCAGCTGTGCATGGCATGTACCTAACCCTAACCCTAACCCTAACCCTAACCCTAACCCTAAAAGACCTAACCCTAAACGGAACTCTAAACCTCAGCTGTGCATGGCATGTAGGTAACCCTAACCCTAACCCTAACCTTAACCCTAACCTTAACCGTAACCCTAACCCTAACCCTAACCCTAAGAGACCTAACACTAAACGGAACTCTAAACCTCAGCTGTGCATGGCATGTACCAAACCCTAACCCTAACCCTAACCCTAACCCTAACCCTAACCCTAACCCTAACCCTAACCCTAACCCTAAAAGACCTAACCCTAAACGGAACTCTAAACCTCAGCTGTGCATGGCATGTAGGTAACCCTAACCCTAACCCTAACCCTAACCCTAATCCTAACCCTAAGAGGCCTAACCCTAAACGGAACTCAAAACCTCAGCTGTGCATGGCATGTAGGTAACCCTAACCCTACACCCTAACCCTAACCTTAACCCTAATCCTAACCCTAAGAGGCCTGACCCTAAACGGAACTCTAAACCTCAGCTGTGCATGGCATGTAGGTAACCCTAACCCTAACCCTAACCCTAACCCTAACCCTAACCCTAACCCTAACCCTAAGAGACCTAACACTAAACGGAACTCTAAACCTCAGCTGTGCATGGCATGTACCTAACCCTAACCCTAACCCTAACCCTAATCCTAACCCTAAGAGGCCTAAACCCTAAACGGAACTCAAAACCTCAGCTGTGCATGGCATGTAGGTAACCCTAACCCTAACCCTAACCCTAACCCTAACCCTAACCCTAACCCTAACCGTAACCCTAACCCTAACCCTAACCCTAACCCTAACCCTAACCCTAAGAGACCTAACCCTAAACGGAACTCGAAACCTCAGCTGTGCATGGCATGTACCTAACCCTAACCCTAACCCTAACCCTAACCCTAACCCTAACCCTAACCCTAAACCTAAACCTAACCCTAAGAGGCCTAACCCTAAACGGAACTCTAAACCTCAGCTGTGCATGGCATGTGCATAACCCTAACCCTAACACTAACCGTAACCCTAACCCTAACCCTAACCCTAACCCTAACCCTAATCCTGACCCTAAGAGGCCTAACCCTAAACGGAACTCAAAACCTCAGCTGTGCATGGCATGTAGGTAACCCTAACCCTACACCCTAACCCTAACCTTAACCCTAATCCTAACCCTTAGAGGCCTGACCCTAAACGGAACTCTAAACCTCAGCTGTGCATGGCATGTAGGTAACCCTAACCCTAACCCTAACCCTAACCCTAACCCTAACCCTAACCCTAACCCTAAGAGACCTAACACTAAACGGAACTCTAAACCTCAGCTGTGCATGGCATGTACCTAACCCTAACCCTAACCCTAACCCTAATCCTAACCCTAAGAGGCCTAAACCCTAAACGGAACTCAAAACCTCAGCTGTGCATGGCATGTAGGTAACCCTAACCCTAACCCTAACCCTAACCCTAACCCTAACCCTAACCCTAACCGTAACCCTAACCCTAACCCTAACCCTAACCCTAACCCTAACCCTAAGAGACCTAACCCTAAACGGAACTCGAAACCTCAGCTGTGCATGGCATGTACCTAACCCTAACCCTAACCCTAACCCTAACCCTAACCCTAACCCTAACCCTAAACCTAAACCTAACCCTAAGAGGCCTAACCCTAAACGGAACTCTAAACCTCAGCTGTGCATGGCATGTGCATAACCCTAACCCTAACACTAACCGTAACCCTAACCGTAACCCTAAGAGACCTAACCCTAAACGGAACTCTAAACCTCAGCTGTGCATGGCATGTACCTAACCCTAACCCTAACCCTAACCCTAACCCTAACCCTAAAAGACCTAACCCTAAACGGAACTCTAAACCTCAGCTGTGCATGGCATGTAGGTAACCCTAACCCTAACCCTAACCTTAACCCTAACCCTAACCGTAACCCTAACCCTAACCCTAACCCTAAGAGACCTAACACTAAACGGAACTCTAAACCTCAGCTGTGCATGGCATGTACCAAACCCTAACCCTAACCCTAACCCTAACCCTAACCCTAACCCTAACCCTAACCCTAACCCTAACCCTAAAAGACCTAACCCTAAACGGAACTCTAAACCTCAGCTGTGCATGGCATGTAGGTAACCCTAACCCTAACCCTAACCCTAACCCTAATCCTAACCCTAAGAGGCCTAACCCTAAACGGAACTCAAAACCTCAGCTGTGCATGGCATGTAGGTAACCCTAACCCTAACCCTAACCCTAACCCTAACCCTAAGAGACCTAACCCTAAACGGAACTCTAAACCTCAGTTGTGCATGGCATGTACCTAACCCTAACCCTAACCCTAACCCTAACCCTAATCCTAACCCTAAGAGGCCTAAACCCTAAATGGAACTCAAAACCTCAGCTGTGCATGGCATGTAGGTAACCCTAACCCTAACCCTAACCCTAACCGTAACCCTAACCCTAACCCTAACCATAACCCTAACCCTAACCCTAACCCTAACCCTAACCCTAACCCTGACCCTAAGAGACCTAACCCTAAACGGAACTCTAAACCTCAGCTGTTCATGGCATGTAGGTAACCCTAACCCTAACCCTAACCCTAACCCTAACCCTAAGAGACCTAACCCTAAACGGAACTCTAAACCTCAGTTGTGCATGGCATGTACCTAACCCTAACCCTAACCCTAACCCTAACCCTAATCCTAACCTTAAGAGGCCTAAACCCTAAATGGAACTCAAAACCTCAGCTGTGCATGGCATGTAGGTAACCCTAACCCTAACCCTAACCCTAACCGTAACCCTAACCCTAACCCTAACCGTAACCCTAACCCTAACCCTAACCCTAACCCTAACCCTAACCCTAACCCTAACCCTAAGAGACCTAACCCTAAACGGAACTCTAAACCTCAGCTGTGCATGGCATGTACCTAACCCTAACCCTAACCCTAACCCTAACCCTAACCCTAACCCTAACCCTAACCCTAACCCTAACCCTAACCCTAAGAGGCCTAACCCTAAACGGAACTCTAAACGTCAGCTGTGCATGGCATGTGCATAACCCTAACCCTAACCCTAACCATAACCCTAACCGTAACCCTAAGAGACCTAACACTAAACGGAACTCTAAATCTCAGCTGTGCATGGCATGTACCTAACCCTAACCCTAACCCTAACCGTAACCCTAAACCTAACCCTAACCCTAACCCTAATCCTAACCCTAACCCTAACCCTAACCCTAACCCTAACCGTAACCCTAACCCTAACCCTAACCCTAAGAGACCTAACACTAAACGGAACTCTAAACCTCAATTGTGCATGGCATGTACCTAACCCTAACCCTAACCCTAACCTTAACCCTAATCCTAACCCTAAGAGGCCTAACCCTAAACGGAACTCTAAACCTCAGCTGTGCATGGCATGTAGGTAACCCTAACCCTAACCCTAACCCTAACCCTAACCCTAACCCTAACCCTAACCCTAACCCTAAGAGACCTAACCCTAAACGGAACTCTAAACCTCAGCTGTGCATGGCATGTACCTAAACCTAACCCTAACCCTAACTCTAATCCTAACCCTAAGAGGCCTAAACCCTAAACGGAACTCAAAACCTCAGCTGTGCATGGCATGTAGGTAACCCTAACCCTAACCCTAACCCTAACCCTAACCCTAACCGTAACCCTAACCCTAACCCTAACCCTAACCCTAACCCTAACCCTAAGAGACCTAACCCTAAACGGAACTCGAAACCTCAGCTGTGCATGGCATGTACCTAACCCTAACCCTAACCCTAACCCTAACCCTAACCCTAACCCTAACCCTAACCCTAACCCTAACCCTAACCCTAAGAGGCCTAACCCTAAACGGAACTCTAAACCTCAGCTGTGCATGGCATGTGCATAACCCTAACCCTAACACTAACCGTAACCCTAACCGTAACCCTAAGAGACCTAACCCTAAACGGAACTCTAAACCTCAGCTGTGCATGGCATGTACCTAACCCTAACCCTAACCCTAACCCTAACCCTAACCCTAAAAGACCTAACCCTAAACGGAACTCTAAACCTCAGCTGTGCATGGCATGTAGGTAACCCTAACCCTAACCCTAACCCTAACCCTAACCGTAACCCTAACCCTAACCCTAACCCTAAGAGACCTAACACTAAACGGAACTCTAAACCTCAGCTGTGCATGGCATGTACCAAACCCTAACCCTAACCCTAACCCTAACCCTAACCCTAACCCTAACCCTAACCCTAACCCTAACCCTAAAAGACCTAACCCTAAACGGAACTCTAAACCTCAGCTGTGCATGGCATGTAGGTAACCCTAACCCTAACCCTAACCCTAACCCTAATCCTAACCCTAAGAGGCCTAACCCTAAACGGAACTCAAAACCTCAGCTGTGCATGGCATGTAGGTAACCCTAACCCTAACCCTAACCCTAACCCTAATCCTAACCCTAAGAGACCTAACCCTAAACGGAACTCTAAACCTCAGTTGTGCATGGCATGTACCTAACCCTAACCCTAACCCTAACCCTAACCCTAATCCTAACCCTAAGAGGCCTAAACCCTAAACGGAACTCAAAACCTCAGCTGTGCATGGCATGTAGGTAACCCTAACCCTAACCCTAACCCTAACCGTAACCCTAACCCTAACCCTAACCGTAACCCTAACCCTAACCCTAACCCTAACCCTAACCCTAACCCTAACCCTAAGAGACCTAACCCTAAACGGAACTCTAAACCTCAGCTGTTCATGGCATGTAGGTAACCCTAACCCTAACCCTAACCCTAACCCTAACCCTAAGAGACCTAACCCTAAACGGAACTCTAAACCTCAGTTGTGCATGGCATGTACCTAACCCTAACCCTAACCCTAACCCTAACCCTAATCCTAACCTTAAGAGGCCTAAACCCTAAATGGAACTCAAAACCTCAGCTGTGCATGGCATGTAGGTAACCCTAACCCTAACCCTAACCCTAACCGTAACCCTAACCCTAACCCTAACCGTAACCGTAACCCTAACCCTAACCCTAACCCTAACCCTAACCCTAACCCTAAGAGACCTAACCCTAAACGGAACTCAAAACCTCAGCTGTGCATGGCATGTACCTAACCCTAACCCTAACCCTAACCCTAACCCTAACCCTAACCCTAACCCTAACCCTAAGAGGCCTAACCCTAAACGGAACTCTAAACGTCAGCTGTGCATGGCATGTGCATAACCCTAACCCTAACCCTAACCATAACCCTAACCGTAACCCTAAGAGACCTAACACTAAACGGAACTCTAAATCTCAGCTGTGCATGGCATGTACCTAACCCTAACCCTAACCCTAACCGTAACCCTAACCCTAACCCTAACCCTAACCCTAATCCTAACCCTAACCCTAACCCTAACCCTAACCCTAACCGTAACCCTAACCCTAACCCTAACCCTAAGAGACCTAACACTAAACGGAACTCTAAACCTCAGCTGTGCATGGCATGTACCAAACCCTAACCCTAACCCTAACCCTAACCCTAACCCTAACCCTAACCCTAACCCTAACCCTAATCCTGACCCTAAGAGGCCTAACCCTAAACGGAACTCAAAACCGCAGCTGTGCATGGCGTGTAGGTAACCCTAACCCTAACCCTAACCCTAACCCTAACCCTAACCCTAAGAGGCCTAACCCTAAACGGAACTCTAAACCTCAGCTGTGCATGGCATGTGCATAACCCTAACCCTAACACTAACCGTAACCCTAACCGTAACCCTAAGAGACCTAACCCTAAACGGAACTCTAAACCTCAGCTGTGCATGGCATGTACCTAACCCTAACCCTAACCCTAACCCTAACCCTAAAAGACCTAACCCTAAACGGAACTCTAAACCTCAGCTGTGCATGGCATGTAGGTAACCCTAACCCTAACCCTAACCCTAACCCTAACCGTAACCCTAACCCTAACCCTAAAAGACCTAACCCTAAACGGAACTCTAAACCTCAGCTGTGCATGGCATGTAGGTAACCCTAACCCTAACCCTAACCCTAACCCTAACCCTAACCCTAACCCTAACCCTAAGAGACCTAACCCTAAACGGAACTCTAAACCTCAGCTGTGCATGGCATGTGCATAACCCTAACCCTAACCCTAACCCTAACCCTAACCCTAACCCTAACCCTAACCCTAACCCTAAAAGACCTAACCCTAAACGGAACTCTAAACCTCAGCTGTGCATGGCATGTGCATAACCCTAACCCTAACCCTAACCGTAACCCTAACCGTAACCCTAAGAGACCTAACACTAAACGGAACTCTAAACCTCAGCTGTGCATGGCATGTACCTAACCCTAACCCTAACCCTAACCCTAACCCTAACCCTAATCCTAACCCTAAGAGGCCTAAACCCTAAACGGAACTCAAAACCTCAGCAGTGCATGGCATGTAGGTAACCCTAACCCTAACCCTTACCCTAACCCTAACCCTAACCCTAACCCTAATCCTAACCCTAAGAGGCCTAAACCCTAAACGGAACTCAAAACCTCAGCTGTGCATGGCATGTAGGTAACCCTAACCCTAACCCTAACCCTAACCCTAACCCTAACCCTAACCGTAACCCTAACCCTAACCCTAACCCTAACCCTAACCCTAAGAGGCCTAACCCTAAACGGAACTCGAAACCTCAGCTGTGCATGGCATGTACCTAACCCTAACCCTAACCCTAACCCTAACCCTAACCCTAACCCTAACCCTAAGAGGCCTAACCCTAAACGGAACTCTAAACCTCAGCTGTGCATGGCATGTGCATAACCCTAACCCTAACACTAACCGTAACCCTAACCGTAACCCTAAGAGACCTAACCCTAAACGGAACTCTAAACCTCAGCTGTGCATGGCATGTACCTAACCCTAACCCTAACCCTAACCCTAACCCTAACCGTAACCCTAACCCTAACCCTAACCCTAAGAGACCTAACACTAAACGGAACTCTAAACCTCAGCTGTGCATGGCATGTACCAAACCCTAACCCTAACCCTAACCCTAACCCTAACCCTAACCCTAACCCTAACCCTAACCCTAAAAGACCTAACCCTAAACGGAACTCTAAACCTCAGCTGTGCATGGCATGTAGGTAACCCTAACCCTAACCCTAACCCTAACCCTAATCCTAACCCTAAGAGGCCTAACCCTAAACGGAACTCAAAACCTCAGCTGTGCATGGCATGTAGGTAACCCTAACCCTAACCCTAACCCTAACCCTAACCCTAACCCTAATCCTGACCCTAAGAGGCCTAACCCTAAACGGAACTCTAAACCTCAGCTGTGCATGGCATGTGCATAACCCTAACCCTAACCCTAACCGTAACCCTAACCGTAACCCTAAGAGACCTAACACTAAACGGAACTCTAAACCTCAGCTGTGCATGGCATGTACCTAACCCTAACCCTAACCCTAACCCTAACCCTAACCCTAATCCTAACCCTAAGAGGCCTAAACCCTAAACGGAACTCAAAACCTCAGCTGTGCATGGCATGTAGGTAACCCTAACCCTAACCCTAACCCTAACCCTAACCCTAACCGTAACCCTAACCCTAACCCTAACCCTAACCCTAACCGTAACCCTAAGAGACCTAACCCTAAACGGAACTCTAAACCTCAGCTGTGCATGGCATGTACCTAACCCTAACCCTAACCCTAACCCTAACCCTAACCCTAACCCTAACCCTAACTCTAAGAGGCCTAACCCTAAACGGAACTCTAAACCTCAGCTGTGCATGGCATGTGCATAACCCTAACCCTAACCCTAACCCTAACCGTAACCCTAACCCTAACCCTAACCCTAACCCTAACCCTAACCCTAAGAGACCTAACCCTAAACCGAACTCTAAACCTCAGCTGTGCATGGCATGTACCTAACCCTAACCCTAACCCTAACCCTAACCGTAACCCTAACCCTAACCCTAACCGTAACCCTAACCCTAACCCTAACCCTAACCCTAACCCTAACCCTAAGAGACCTAACCCTAAACGGAACTCTAAACCTCAGCTGTGCATGGCATGTACCTAACCCTAACCCTAACCCTAACCCTAACCCTAACCCTAACCCTAACCCTAAGAGGCCTAACCCTAAACGGAACTCTAAACGTCAGCTGTGCATGGCATGTGCATAACCCTAACCCTAACCCTAACCATAACCCTAACCGTAACCCTAAGAGACCTAACACTAAACGGAACTCTAAATCTCAGCTGTGCATGGCATGTACCTAACCCTAACCCTAACCCTAACCCTAACCCTAACCCTAACCCTAACCCTAACCCTAACCCTAACCCTAACCCTAACCGTAACCCTAACCCTAACCCTAACCCTAAGAGACCTAACACTAAACGGAACTCTAAACCTCAGCTGTGCATGGCATGTACCAAACCCTAACCCTAACCCTAACCCTAACCCTAACCCTAACCCTAACCCTAACCCTAACCCTAATCCTGACCCTAAGAGGCCTAACCCTAAACGGAACTCAAAACCTCAGCTGTGCATGGCATGTAGGTAACCCTAACCCTACACCCTAACCCTAACCTTAACCCTAATCCTAACCCTAAGAGGCCTGACCCTAAACGGAACTCTAAACCTCAGCTGTGCATGGCATGTAGGTAACCCTAACCCTAACCCTAACCCTAACCCTAACCCTAACCCTAACCCTAACCCTAAGAGACCTAACACTAAACGGAACTCTAAACCTCAGCTGTGCATGGCATGTACCTAACCCTAACCCTAACCCTAACCCTAATCCTAACCCTAAGAGGCCTAAACCCTAAACGGAACTCAAAACCTCAGCTGTGCATGGCATGTAGGTAACCCTAACCCTAACCCTAACCCTAACCCTAACCCTAACCCTAACCCTAACCGTAACCCTAACCCTAACCCTAACCCTAACCCTAACCCTAACCCTAAGAGACCTAACCCTAAACGGAACTCGAAACCTCAGCTGTGCATGGCATGTACCTAACCCTAACCCTAACCCTAACCCTAACCCTAACCCTAACCCTAACCCTAAACCTAAACCTAACCCTAAGAGGCCTAACCCTAAACGGAACTCTAAACCTCAGCTGTGCATGGCATGTGCATAACCCTAACCCTAACACTAACCGTAACCCTAACCGTAACCCTAAGAGACCTAACCCTAAACGGAACTCTAAACCTCAGCTGTGCATGGCATGTACCTAACCCTAACCCTAACCCTAACCCTAACCCTAACCCTAAAAGACCTAACCCTAAACGGAACTCTAAACCTCAGCTGTGCATGGCATGTAGGTAACCCTAACCCTAACCCTAACCCTAAGAGACCTAACACTAAACGGAACTCTAAACCTCAGCTGTGCATGGCATGTACCAAACCCTAACCCTAACCCTAACCCTAACCCTAACCCTAACCCTAACCCTAAAAGACCTAACCCTAAACGGAACTCTAAACCTCAGCTGTGCATGGCATGTAGGTAACCCTAACCCTAACCCTAACCCTAACCCTAATCCTAACCCTAAGAGGCCTAACCCTAAACGGAACTCAAAACCTCAGCTGTGCATGGCATGTAGGTAACCCTAACCCTAACCCTAACCCTAACCCTAACCCTAAGAGACCTAACCCTAAACGGAACTCTAAACCTCAGTTGTGCATGGCATGTACCTAACCCTAACCCTAACCCTAACCCTAACCCTAATCCTAACCCTAAGAGGCCTAAACCCTAAATGGAACTCAAAACCTCAGCTGTGCATGGCATGTAGGTAACCCTAACCCTAACCCTAACCCTAACCGTAACCCTAACCCTAACCCTAACCGTAACCCTAACCCTAACCCTAACCCTAACCCTAACCCTAACCCTAACCCTAAGAGACCTAACCCTAAACGGAACTCTAAACCTCAGCTGTTCATGGCATGTAGGTAACCCTAACCCTAACCCTAACCCTAACCCTAACCCTAATCCTGACCCTAAGAGGCCTAACCCTAAACGGAACTCAAAACCTCAGCTGTGCATGGCATGTAGGTAACCCTAACCCTACACCCTAACCCTAACCTTAACCCTAATCCTAACCCTAAGAGGCCTGACCCTAAACGGAACTCTAAACCTCAGCTGTGCATGGCATGTAGGTAACCCTAACCCTAACCCTAACCCTAACCCTAACCCTAACCCTAACCCTAACCCTAAGAGACCTAACACTAAACGGAACTCTAAACCTCAGCTGTGCATGGCATGTACCTAACCCTAACCCTAACCCTAACCCTAATCCTAACCCTAAGAGGCCTAAACCCTAAACGGAACTCAAAACCTCAGCTGTGCATGGCATGTAGGTAACCCTAACCCTAACCCTAACCCTAACCCTAACCCTAACCCTAACCCTAACCGTAACCCTAACCCTAACCCTAACCCTAACCCTAACCCTAACCCTAACCCTAAGAGACCTAACCCTAAACGGAACTCTAAACCTCAGCTGTTCATGGCATGTAGGTAACCCTAACCCTAACCCTAACCCTAACCCTAACCCTAAGAGACCTAACCCTAAACGGAACTCGAAACCTCAGCTGTGCATGGCATGTACCTAACCCTAACCCTAACCCTAACCCTAACCCTAACCCTAACCCTAACCCTAAACCTAAACCTAACCCTAAGAGGCCTAACCCTAAACGGAACTCTAAACCTCAGCTGTGCATGGCATGTGCATAACCCTAACCCTAACACTAACCGTAACCCTAACCCTAACCCTAACCCTAACCCTAACCCTAATCCTGACCCTAAGAGGCCTAACCCTAAACGGAACTCAAAACCTCAGCTGTGCATGGCATGTAGGTAACCCTAACCCTACACCCTAACCCTAACCTTAACCCTAATCCTAACCCTAAGAGGCCTGACCCTAAACGGAACTCTAAACCTCAGCTGTGCATGGCATGTAGGTAACCCTAACCCTAACCCTAACCCTAACCCTAACCCTAACCCTAACCCTAACCCTAAGAGACCTAACACTAAACGGAACTCTAAACCTCAGCTGTGCATGGCATGTACCTAACCCTAACCCTAACCCTAACCCTAATCCTAACCCTAAGAGGCCTAAACCCTAAATGGAACTCAAAACCTCAGCTGTGCATGGCATGTAGGTAACCCTAACCCTAACCCTAACCCTAACCCTAACCCTAACCCTAACCCTAACCGTAACCCTAACCCTAACCCTAACCCTAACCCTAACCCTAACCCTAAGAGACCTAACCCTAAACGGAACTCGAAACCTCAGCTGTGCATGGCATGTACCTAACCCTAACCCTAACCCTAACCCTAACCCTAACCCTAACCCTAACCCTAAACCTAAACCTAACCCTAAGAGGCCCTAACCCTAAACGGAACTCTAAACCTCAGCTGTGCATGGCATGTGCATAACCCTAACCCTAACACTAACCGTAACCCTAACCGTAACCCTAAGAGACCTAACCCTAAACGGAACTCTAAACCTCAGCTGTGCATGGCATGTACCTAACCCTAACCCTAACCCTAACCCTAACCCTAACCCTAAAAGACCTAACCCTAAACGGAACTCTAAACCTCAGCTGTGCATGGCATGTAGGTAACCCTAACCCTAACCCTAACCTTAACCCTAACCCTAACCGTAACCCTAACCCTAACCCTAACCCTAAGAGACCTAACACTAAACGGAACTCTAAACCTCAGCTGTGCATGGCATGTACCAAACCCTAACCCTAACCCTAACCCTAACCCTAACCCTAACCCTAACCCTAACCCTAACCCTAACCCTAAAAGACCTAACCCTAAACGGAACTCTAAACCTCAGCTGTGCATGGCATGTAGGTAACCCTAACCCTAACCCTAACCCTAACCCTAATCCTAACCCTAAGAGGCCTAACCCTAAACGGAACTCAAAACCTCAGCTGTGCATGGCATGTAGGTAACCCTAACCCTACACCCTAACCCTAACCTTAACCCTAATCCTAACCCTAAGAGGCCTGACCCTAAACGGAACTCTAAACCTCAGCTGTGCATGGCATGTAGGTAACCCTAACCCTAACCTTAACCCTAACCCTAACCCTAACCCTAACCCTAACCCTAAGAGACCTAACACTAAACGGAACTCTAAACCTCAGCTGTGCATGGCATGTACCTAACCCTAACCCTAACCCTAACCCTAATCCTAACCCTAAGAGGCCTAAACCCTAAACGGAACTCAAAACCTCAGCTGTGCATGGCATGTAGGTAACCCTAACCCTAACCCTAACCCTAACCCTAACCCTAACCGTAACCCTAACCCTAACCCTAACCCTAACCCTAACCCTAACCCTAAGAGACCTAACCCTAAACGGAACTCGAAACCTCAGCTGTGCATGGCATGTACCTAACCCTAACCCTAACCCTAACCCTAACCCTAACCCTAACCCTAACCCTAAACCTAAACCTAACCCTAAGAGGCCTAACCCTAAACGGAACTCTAAACCTCAGCTGTGCATGGCATGTGCATAACCCTAACCCTAACACTAACCGTAACCCTAACCCTAACCCTAACCCTAACCCTAACCCTAATCCTGACCCTAAGAGGCCTAACCCTAAACGGAACTCAAAACCTCAGCTGTGCATGGCATGTAGGTAACCCTAACCCTACACCCTAACCCTAACCTTAACCCTAATCCTAACCCTTAGAGGCCTGACCCTAAACGGAACTCTAAACCTCAGCTGTGCATGGCATGTAGGTAACCCTAACCCTAACCCTAACCCTAACCCTAACCCTAACCCTAACCCTAACCCTAAGAGACCTAACACTAAACGGAACTCTAAACCTCAGCTGTGCATGGCATGTACCTAACCCTAACCCTAACCCTAACCCTAATCCTAACCCTAAGAGGCCTAAACCCTAAACGGAACTCAAAACCTCAGCTGTGCATGGCATGTAGGTAACCCTAACCCTAACCCTAACCCTAACCCTAACCCTAACCCTAACCCTAACCGTAACCCTAACCCTAACCCTAACCCTAACCCTAACCCTAACCCTAAGAGACCTAACCCTAAACGGAACTCGAAACCTCAGCTGTGCATGGCATGTACCTAACCCTAACCCTAACCCTAACCCTAACCCTAACCCTAACCCTAACCCTAAACCTAAACCTAACCCTAAGAGGCCTAACCCTAAACGGAACTCTAAACCTCAGCTGTGCATGGCATGTGCATAACCCTAACCCTAACACTAACCGTAACCCTAACCGTAACCCTAAGAGACCTAACCCTAAACGGAACTCTAAACCTCAGCTGTGCATGGCATGTACCTAACCCTAACCCTAACCCTAACCCTAACCCTAACCCTAAAAGACCTAACCCTAAACGGAACTCTAAACCTCAGCTGTGCATGGCATGTAGGTAACCCTAACCCTAACCCTAACCTTAACCCTAACCCTAACCGTAACCCTAACCCTAACCCTAACCCTAAGAGACCTAACACTAAACGGAACTCTAAACCTCAGCTGTGCATGGCATGTACCAAACCCTAACCCTAACCCTAACCCTAACCCTAACCCTAACCCTAACCCTAACCCTAACCCTAACCCTAAAAGACCTAACCCTAAACGGAACTCTAAACCTCAGCTGTGCATGGCATGTAGGTAACCCTAACCCTAACCCTAACCCTAACCCTAATCCTAACCCTAAGAGGCCTAACCCTAAACGGAACTCAAAACCTCAGCTGTGCATGGCATGTAGGTAACCCTAACCCTAACCCTAACCCTAACCCTAACCCTAAGAGACCTAACCCTAAACGGAACTCTAAACCTCAGTTGTGCATGGCATGTACCTAACCCTAACCCTAACCCTAACCCTAACCCTAATCCTAACCCTAAGAGGCCTAAACCCTAAATGGAACTCAAAACCTCAGCTGTGCATGGCATGTAGGTAACCCTAACCCTAACCCTAACCCTAACCGTAACCCTAACCCTAACCCTAACCATAACCCTAACCCTAACCCTAACCCTAACCCTAACCCTAACCCTAACCCTAAGAGACCTAACCCTAAACGGAACTCTAAACCTCAGCTGTTCATGGCATGTAGGTAACCCTAACCCTAACCCTAACCCTAACCCTAACCCTAAGAGACCTAACCCTAAACGGAACTCTAAACCTCAGTTGTGCATGGCATGTACCTAACCCTAACCCTAACCCTAACCCTAACCCTAATCCTAACCTTAAGAGGCCTAAACCCTAAATGGAACTCAAAACCTCAGCTGTGCATGGCATGTAGGTAACCCTAACCCTAACCCTAACCCTAACCGTAACCCTAACCCTAACCCTAACCGTAACCCTAACCCTAACCCTAACCCTAACCCTAACCCTAACCCTAACCCTAACCCTAAGAGACCTAACCCTAAACGGAACTCTAAACCTCAGCTGTGCATGGCATGTACCTAACCCTAACCCTAACCCTAACCCTAACCCTAACCCTAACCCTAACCCTAACCCTAACCCTAACCCTAACCCTAAGAGGCCTAACCCTAAACGGAACTCTAAACGTCAGCTGTGCATGGCATGTGCATAACCCTAACCCTAACCCTAACCATAACCCTAACCGTAACCCTAAGAGACCTAACACTAAACGGAACTCTAAATCTCAGCTGTGCATGGCATGTACCTAACCCTAACCCTAACCCTAACCGTAACCCTAAACCTAACCCTAACCCTAACCCTAATCCTAACCCTAACCCTAACCCTAACCCTAACCCTAACCGTAACCCTAACCCTAACCCTAACCCTAAGAGACCTAACACTAAACGGAACTCTAAACCTCAATTGTGCATGGCATGTACCTAACCCTAACCCTAACCCTAACCTTAACCCTAATCCTAACCCTAAGAGGCCTAACCCTAAACGGAACTCTAAACCTCAGCTGTGCATGGCATGTAGGTAACCCTAACCCTAACCCTAACCCTAACCCTAACCCTAACCCTAACCCTAACCCTAACCCTAAGAGACCTAACCCTAAACGGAACTCTAAACCTCAGCTGTGCATGGCATGTACCTAAACCTAACCCTAACCCTAACTCTAATCCTAACCCTAAGAGGCCTAAACCCTAAACGGAACTCAAAACCTCAGCTGTGCATGGCATGTAGGTAACCCCTAACCCTAACCCTAACCCTAACCCTAACCCTAACCGTAACCCTAACCCTAACCCTAACCCTAACCCTAACCCTAACCCTAAGAGACCTAACCCTAAACGGAACTCGAAACCTCAGCTGTGCATGGCATGTACCTAACCCTAACCCTAACCCTAACCCTAACCCTAACCCTAACCCTAACCCTAACCCTAACCCTAACCCTAAGAGGCCTAACCCTAAACGGAACTCTAAACCTCAGCTGTGCATGGCATGTGCATAACCCTAACCCTAACACTAACCGTAACCCTAACCGTAACCCTAAGAGACCTAACCCTAAACGGAACTCTAAACCTCAGCTGTGCATGGCATGTACCTAACCCTAACCCTAACCCTAACCCTAACCCTAACCCTAAAAGACCTAACCCTAAACGGAACTCTAAACCTCAGCTGTGCATGGCATGTAGGTAACCCTAACCCTAACCCTAACCCTAACCCTAACCGTAACCCTAACCCTAACCCTAACCCTAAGAGACCTAACACTAAACGGAACTCTAAACCTCAGCTGTGCATGGCATGTACCAAACCCTAACCCTAACCCTAACCCTAACCCTAACCCTAACCCTAACCCTAACCCTAACCCTAACCCTAAAAGACCTAACCCTAAACGGAACTCTAAACCTCAGCTGTGCATGGCATGTAGGTAACCCTAACCCTAACCCTAACCCTAACCCTAATCCTAACCCTAAGAGGCCTAACCCTAAACGGAACTCAAAACCTCAGCTGTGCATGGCATGTAGGTAACCCCTAACCCTAACCCTAACCCTAACCCTAACCCTAAGAGACCTAACCCTAAACGGAACTCTAAACCTCAGTTGTGCATGGCATGTACCTAACCCTAACCCTAACCCTAACCCTAACCCTAATCCTAACCCTAAGAGGCCTAAACCCTAAACGGAACTCAAAACCTCAGCTGTGCATGGCATGTAGGTAACCCTAACCCTAACCCTAACCCTAACCGTAACCCTAACCCTAACCCTAACCGTAACCCTAACCCTAACCCTAACCCTAACCCTAACCCTAACCCTAACCCTAAGAGACCTAACCCTAAACGGAACTCTAAACCTCAGCTGTTCATGGCATGTAGGTAACCCTAACCCTAACCCTAACCCTAACCCTAACCCTAAGAGACCTAACCCTAAACGGAACTCTAAACCTCAGTTGTGCATGGCATGTACCTAACCCTAACCCTAACCCTAACCCTAACCGTAACCCTAACCCTAACCCTAACCGTAACCGTAACCCTAACCCTAACCCTAACCCTAACCCTAACCCTAACCCTAAGAGACCTAACCCTAAACGGAACTCAAAACCTCAGCTGTGCATGGCATGTACCTAACCCTAACCCTAACCCTAACCCTAACCCTAACCCTAACCCTAACCCTAACCCTAAGAGGCCTAACCCTAAACGGAACTCTAAATGTCAGCTGTGCATGGCATGTGCATAACCCTAACCCTAACCCTAACCATAACCCTAACCGTAACCCTAAGAGACCTAACACTAAACGGAACTCTAAATCTCAGCTGTGCATGGCATGTACCTAACCCTAACCCTAACCCTAACCGTAACCCTAACCCTAACCCTAACCCTAACCCTAATCCTAACCCTAACCCTAACCCTAACCCTAACCCTAACCGTAACCCTAACCCTAACCCTAACCCTAAGAGACCTAACACTAAACGGAACTCTAAACCTCAGCTGTGCATGGCATGTACCAAACCCTAACCCTAACCCTAACCCTAACCCTAACCCTAACCCTAACCCTAACCCTAACCCTAACCCTAATCCTGACCCTAAGAGGCCTAACCCTAAACGGAACTCAAAACCGCAGCTGTGCATGGCGTGTAGGTAACCCTAACCCTAACCCTAACCCTAACCTTAACCCTAATCCTAACCCTAAGAGGCCTAACCCTAAACGGAACTCTAAACCTCAGCTGTGCATGGCATGTAGGTAACCCTAACCCTAACCCTAACCCTAACCCTAACCCTAACCCTAACCCTAACCCTAACCCTAACCCTAAGAGACCTAACCCTAAACGGAACTCTAAACCTCAGCTGTGCATGGCATGTACCTAAACCTAACCCTAACCCTAACTCTAATCCTAACCCTAAGAGGCCTAAACCCTAAACGGAACTCAAAACCTCAGCTGTGCATGGCATGTAGGTAACCCTAACCCTAACCCTAACACCCTAACCCTAACTAACCGTAACCCTAACCCTAACCCTAACCCTAACCCTAACCCTAACCCTAACCCTAACCCTAAGAGACCTAACCCTAAACGGAACTCGAAACCTCAGCTGTGCATGGCATGTACCTAACCCTAACCCTAACCCTAACCCTAACCCTAACCCTAACCCTAACCCTAACCCTAACCCTAACCCTAAGAGGCCTAACCCTAAACGGAACTCTAAACCTCAGCTGTGCATGGCATGTGCATAACCCTAACCCTAACCCTAACCATAACCCTAACCGTAACCCTAAGAGACCTAACACTAAACGGAACTCTAAATCTCAGCTGTGCATGGCATGTACCTAACCCTAACCCTAACCCTAACCGTAACCCTAACCCTAACCCTAACCCTAACCCTAATCCTAACCCTAACCCTAACCCTAACCCTAACCCTAACCGTAACCCTAACCCTAACCCTAACCCTAAGAGACCTAACACTAAACGGAACTCTAAACCTCAGCTGTGCATGGCATGTACCAAACCCTAACCCTAACCCTAACCCTAACCCTAACCCTAACCCTAACCCTAACCCTAACCCTAATCCTGACCCTAAGAGGCCTAACCCTAAACGGAACTCAAAACCGCAGCTGTGCATGGCATGTAGGTAACCCTAACCCTAACCCTAACCCTAACCTTAACCCTAATCCTAACCCTAAGAGGCCTAACCCTAAACGGAACTCTAAACCTCAGCTGTGCATGGCATGTAGGTAACCCTAACCCTAACCCTAACCCTAACCCTAACCCTAACCCTAACCCTAACCCTAAGAGACCTAACCCTAAACGGAACTCTAAACCTCAGCTGTGCATGGCATGTACCTAAACCTAACCCTAACCCTAACTCTAATCCTAACCCTAAGAGGCCTAAACCCTAAACGGAACTCAAAACCTCAGCTGTGCATGGCATGTAGGTAACCCTAACCCTAACCCTAACCCTAACCCTAACCCTAACCGTAACCCTAACCCTAACCCTAACCCTAACCCTAACCCTAACCCTAACCCTAAGAGACCTAACCCTAAACGGAAGTCGAAACCTCAGCTGTGCATGGCATGTACCTAACCCTAACCCTAACCCTAACCCTAACCCTAACCCTAACCCTAACCCTAACCCTAACCCTAAGAGGCCTAACCCTAAACGGAACTCTAAACCTCAGCTGTGCATGGCATGTGCATAACCCTAACCCTAACACTAACCGTAACCCTAACCGTAACCCTAAGAGACCTAACCCTAAACGGAACTCTAAACCTCAGCTGTGCATGGCATGTACCTAACCCTAACCCTAACCCTAACCCTAACCCTAACCCTAAAAGACCTAACCCTAAACGGAACTCTAAACCTCAGCTGTGCATGGCATGTAGGTAACCCTAACCCTAACCCTAACCCTAACCCTAACCGTAACCCTAACCCTAACCCTAACCCTAAGAGACCTAACACTAAACGGAACTCTAAACCTCAGCTGTGCATGGCATGTACCAAACCCTAACCCTAACCCTAACCCTAACCCTAACCCTAACCCTAACCCTAACCCTAAAAGACCTAACCCTAAACGGAACTCTAAACCTCAGCTGTGCATGGCATGTGCATAACCCTAACCCTAACCCTAACCCTAACCCTAACCGTAACCCTAAGAGACCTAACACTAAACGGAACTCTAAACCTCAGCTGTGCATGGCATGTACCTAACCCTAACCCTAACCCTAACCCTAACCCTAACCCTAACCCTAACCCTAACCCTAAGAGGCCTAACCCTAAACGGAACTCTAAACGTCAGCTGTGCATGGCATGTGCATAACCCTAACCCTAACCCTAACCATAACCCTAACCGTAACCCTAAGAGACCTAACACTAAACGGAACTCTAAATCTCAGCTGTGCATGGCATGTACCTAACCCTAACCCTAACCCTAACCGTAACCCTAACCCTAACCCTAACCCTAACCCTAATCCTAACCCTAACCCTAACCCTAACCCTAACCGTAACCCTAACCCTAACCCTAACCCTAAGAGACCTAACACTAAACGGAACTCTAAACCTCAGCTGTGCATGGCATGTACCAAACCCTAACCCTAACCCTAACCCTAACCCTAACCCTAACCCTAACCCTAACCCTAACCCTAATCCTGACCCTAAGAGGCCTAACCCTAAACGGAACTCAAAACCGCAGCTGTGCATGGCGTGTAGGTAACCCTAACCCTAACCCTAACCCTAACCTTAACCCTAATCCTAACCCTAAGAGGCCTAACCCTAAACGGAACTCTAAACCTCAGCTGTGCATGGCATGTAGGTAACCCTAACCCTAACCCTAACCCTAACCCTAACCCTAACCCTAACCCTAACCCTAACCCTAACCCTAAGAGACCTAACCCTAAACGGAACTCTAAACCTCAGCTGTGCATGGCATGTACCTAAACCTAACCCTAACCCTAACTCTAATCCTAACCCTAAGAGGCCTAAACCCTAAACGGAACTCAAAACCTCAGCTGTGCATGGCATGTAGGTAACCCTAACCCTAACCCTAACCCTAACCCTAACCCTAACCGTAACCCTAACCCTAACCCTAACCCTAACCCTAACCCTAACCCTAACCCTAACCCTAAGAGACCTAACCCTAAACGGAACTCGAAACCTCAGCTGTGCATGGCATGTACCTAACCCTAACCCTAACCCTAACCCTAACCCTAACCCTAACCCTAACCCTAACCCTAACCCTAACCCTAAGAGGCCTAACCCTAAACGGAACTCTAAACCTCAGCTGTGCATGGCATGTGCATAACCCTAACCCTAACCCTAACCATAACCCTAACCGTAACCCTAAGAGACCTAACACTAAACGGAACTCTAAATCTCAGCTGTGCATGGCATGTACCTAACCCTAACCCTAACCCTAACCGTAACCCTAACCCTAACCCTAACCCTAACCCTAATCCTAACCCTAACCCTAACCCTAACCCTAACCCTAACCGTAACCCTAACCCTAACCCTAACCCTAAGAGACCTAACACTAAACGGAACTCTAAACCTCAGCTGTGCATGGCATGTACCAAACCCTAACCCTAACCCTAACCCTAACCCTAACCCTAACCCTAACCCTAACCCTAACCCTAATCCTGACCCTAAGAGGCCTAACCCTAAACGGAACTCAAAACCGCAGCTGTGCATGGCATGTAGGTAACCCTAACCCTAACCCTAACCCTAACCTTAACCCTAATCCTAACCCTAAGAGGCCTAACCCTAAACGGAACTCTAAACCTCAGCTGTGCATGGCATGTAGGTAACCCTAACCCTAACCCTAACCCTAACCCTAACCCTAACCCTAACCCTAACCCTAACCCTAAGAGACCTAACCCTAAACGGAACTCTAAACCTCAGCTGTGCATGGCATGTACCTAAACCTAACCCTAACCCTAACTCTAATCCTAACCCTAAGAGGCCTAAACCCTAAACGGAACTCAAAACCTCAGCTGTGCATGGCATGTAGGTAACCCTAACCCTAACCCTAACCCTAACCCTAACCCTAACCGTAACCCTAACCCTAACCCTAACCCTAACCCTAACCCTAACCCTAACCCTAAGAGACCTAACCCTAAACGGAACTCGAAACCTCAGCTGTGCATGGCATGTACCTAACCCTAACCCTAACCCTAACCCTAACCCTAACCCTAACCCTAACCCTAACCCTAACCCTAAGAGGCCTAACCCTAAACGGAACTCTAAACCTCAGCTGTGCATGGCATGTGCATAACCCTAACCCTAACACTAACCGTAACCCTAACCGTAACCCTAAGAGACCTAACCCTAAACGGAACTCTAAACCTCAGCTGTGCATGGCATGTACCTAACCCTAACCCTAACCCTAACCCTAACCCTAACCCTAAAAGACCTAACCCTAAACGGAACTCTAAACCTCAGCTGTGCATGGCATGTAGGTAACCCTAACCCTAACCCTAACCCTAACCCTAACCGTAACCCTAACCCTAACCCTAACCCTAAGAGACCTAACACTAAACGGAACTCTAAACCTCAGCTGTGCATGGCATGTACCAAACCCTAACCCTAACCCTAACCCTAACCCTAACCCTAACCCTAACCCTAACCCTAAAAGACCTAACCCTAAACGGAACTCTAAACCTCAGCTGTGCATGGCATGTGCATAACCCTAACCCTAACCCTAACCCTAACCCTAACCGTAACCCTAAGAGACCTAACACTAAACGGAACTCTAAACCTCAGCTGTGCATGGCATGTACCTAACCCTAACCCTAACCCTAACCCTAACCCTAACCCTAACCCTAACCCTAACCCTAAGAGGCCTAACCCTAAACGGAACTCTAAACGTCAGCTGTGCATGGCATGTGCATAACCCTAACCCTAACCCTAACCATAACCCTAACCGTAACCCTAAGAGACCTAACACTAAACGGAACTCTAAATCTCAGCTGTGCATGGCATGTACCTAACCCTAACCCTAACCCTAACCGTAACCCTAACCCTAACCCTAACCCTAACCCTAATCCTAACCCTAACCCTAACCCTAACCCTAACCGTAACCCTAACCCTAACCCTAACCCTAAGAGACCTAACACTAAACGGAACTCTAAACCTCAGCTGTGCATGGCATGTACCAAACCCTAACCCTAACCCTAACCCTAACCCTAACCCTAACCCTAACCCTAACCCTAACCCTAATCCTGACCCTAAGAGGCCTAACCCTAAACGGAACTCAAAACCGCAGCTGTGCATGGCATGTAGGTAACCCTAACCCTAACCCTAACCCTAACCTTAACCCTAATCCTAACCCTAAGAGGCCTAACCCTAAACGGAACTCTAAACCTCAGCTGTGCATGGCA